>NW_022680746.1:0-93618 GCF_009764315.1 Trachypithecus francoisi | reverse complement strand
ACTGCTTTCATGGATGAGTTTGGTAGCACTGTTTTTGGGTAACCTGAGAAGGGATATTTTGGATCACATTGAAGAATATGTTGACTAAGGAAATATCCTCAGATGAAAACTGGAAAGAAGCATTCTGAGAAAGTTCTTTGTGATGTGTGAATTCACCTCACAGACTTACACCTTTCTTTCATGGAGCAGTTTGTTAACACTGTTTTTGTAGAATCTGCAAAGGGATACTTGGGAGTGCATTGAGGTCTATGGTGAAAAAGGAAATATCCTCAGATAAAAACAAGAAAGAAGCTATCTAAGAAAGTGCTTTGTGATATGTGAATTCATCTCAGAGAGTTACACTGTTCTTTTCATAGAGCAGCTTGCTAACACTGTTTTCTTGTAATCTGCATTGGGATATTTCAGAGCGCATAGAAGTTTATGGTGACAAAGGAAATATCCTCATACAAAAACTAGAAAGATGCTTTCTGAGAAACTGTTTCATGATTTCTGAATTCTTCTCACAGAGTTACACAAAACTTTTCATGTAGCAGTTTGGTAGAACACTCTGGGAAATATGAGAAGGAACATTTTGGATCAGATTGAAGATGATGGTGCCAACGGAAATATCCTCAGATAAAAACTAGAAAGAAGCTTTCTGAGGAACTTCTTTGTCATATGTGAATTCATCTCACAAAGTTTTACCCTTCTTTTCATGGAGCAGTTTGCTAACTCTGTTTTCATGGAATCTGCAATGGGATATTCTGGAGTGTATTGAGGTCTATAGTGAAAAAGGAATTATCCTCAGATGAATACCAGAAAGAAGCCATGTGAGAAACTGCTTGTGATGGGTGAATTCGTCTCAAAGTGTTACACTGTTCTTTTCATTGAGCCGTTAGGTAGTGCTGTTTTGGGGGAATCTGCAAAGGAATTTTTGGGAGCTCACAGAGGCCCACAGTAAAAAAGGAAATATCCTCAGATAAGAACTGGAGAGAAGGTTTTTTGAGAAACTGTTTTGTGATGTGTGTATTCATCCCATAGAGATAAACCATTTTGTTTATTGAACAGTAAGTACGGCCTCACTGTTTCTGTTGTGTCTGAGAAGGGATATTTGGGAGCACATTGAGGCTGATGGTGGAAAAGTAAATATGCTCAGATAAAAACTGGAAAGGAGCTTTCTCAGAAATTTCTTTGTGATAGGTGAATTTATCTCCAAGAGGTAAACCATTTTTTTCATTGAGCAGTTTGGTAACGCTGTTTTTTGGAATCTACAAAGTGATATTCGGAGTGCAGAGAAGCCTTTGGTGAAAAAGGAAATACCCTCAGACAAAAACTAGAAAGAGGCTTTCTGAGAGATTGTTTTTGATGGGCGAATTCATCTCACAGAGTTAAATCTTTCTTTTCACTCAGCAGTTTGGTAACACTGATTTTTTTGAATACGGAAAGGGATAATCAAGAGCAGATAGATGTCAAAGTTGAAAAAGCAGATATCTTCAGGTTCAAAATGGAGAGAATGTTCCTGATAACTCTTTTGTGATGCATGCATTCGTTTCATAGAGGTGAAACTTTCTTTCGGGAGAGCAGTTTGGCATCAGTGTTTTTGTGGTGTCTGAGAAGGGATATTTGGGAACACATGGAAGCCAATGGAGGAAAAGGATATATCCTGAGATAAAAACTATAAAGAATCTTTCTCAGAAATTTCTTTGTGATGGGTGAATTCAACACATGGAGCTCCACCTTCGTTTTCTTTGAGCAGTTTGGCTGCACTGTTTTTATGGAATCTGCAAAGGGATATTCGAGAGCTCCTAGAGGCCTGTGGTGAAAAAGGAAATAACATCAGATAATAAATGCAGAGAAACTTTTCAAGAAACGGTTTCATGATGTGTGTATTCATGTGAGAGATTTTAACCTTTTTGTTTATTTAGCAGTTCAGCTTCACTGTTTTTGTGGTTGCTGAGAAAAGTTTTTGGGCGCACATTGAAGCCAATGGTGAAAAAGGAAATATCCTCAGATTTAAACTAGAAAGAAGCTTTCTGAGAAACCTCTTCATGATGGTTGAATTCATCTCACAGAGTTAAACCTTTCTCTTCATTGTCCAGTTTGGTAGCACTGTTTTTGTGGAAACTGCAAGGGGATATTTGGGAGTGCATAGAGGCTTAAGGTGAAAAAAGAAAATTCTTCAGGTAAAAATTGGAGAGAAGCTTTCAGAGAAATTTCTTTGTGATGTGTGCATTCATCTCATAGGGCTAAACGTTTCTGTTAAGGGAACACTTTGGCACACTGTTTTTGTGGTTTCTGAGAAGGGATATTTGGGAGTGCATTGAAGCCTATGGTGAAAAAGGAAATATCCTCAGACAAAAACTAGAAAGAAGCTTTCTAAGAAACTACTTTTGGATGGGTCAATTCATCTCACAGAATACACAGGTGTTTTCATTGAGCAGTTTGATAATACTGTTTTCGTGGAATCTGCAATAGGATATTTGGGAGTACATTGAAGCCTATGGTGACAAAGGAAATACCCTCAGAAAAAAACAAAAAGGAAGCTTTCTGAGAACTGCTTTGTGATGTGTGAATTCATCTCATACATTTACACTTTTCTTTTCGTGGAGCAGGTTGCTAACACTGTTTTCATGGAATCTACAGAGAGATATTCGCGAGAACATTGAGGCTTATTGTGAAAAAGGAAATATCCTCAGACAAAAACTAGAAAGAAGATTTCTGAGAAACTGCTTTGTGATTTGTGATTCACCTTACAGAATTACGTGATTGTTTTTATGGAGCAGTTTGGTAGCACTGTTTTTGGGGAATCTGAGAAGGCATATTTTGAATTGCATTGAAGCCTATGATGATAAAGGTAAAACTTGAAAGAAGCTTTCTGAGAAACTGCTTTGTGATGTGTGAATACATTTCGCAGAGTTACACCTTCCCTTTCATGGAGCAGTTTGCTAACACTGTTTTGGTGGAATGTACAAAGAGATATTTATCAGCGAGTTGAGACATTTGGTGAAAAGGGAAATATCCTCAGACTAAAACTAGAAAGAAGCTTTCTGAGAAACTGCTTTGTGATATATGAATTCATCTCACAGATTTACACTGTTCTTTGCCTTGACCATTTTGCTAACAATGTTTTCGTGAATAATTCAGTAGTATATTTTGGAGCGCATTGAAGCCTATGGGGACAAAGGAATTATTCTCAGATATAAACCGAAAAGAAGCTTTGTGAGAAACTGCTTTGTGATGAGTGAATTCATCTCATAGCATTACACTGTTCTTTTCATTGAACAGTTTGCTAAATGCTGTGTTTTTTGGAATCTGCAAAGGGATATTCGAGAGCTCCTAGAGGCCTGTGGTGAAAAAGGAAATAACATCAGATAATAAATGCAGAGAAACTTTTCAAGAAACGGTTTCATGATGTGTGTATTCATGTGAGAGATTTTAACCTTTTTGTTTATTTAGCAGTTCAGCTTCACTGTTTTTGTGGTTGCTGAGAAAAGTTTTTGGGCGCACATTGAAGCCAATGGTGAAAAAGGAAATATCCTCAGATTTAAACTAGAAAGAAGCTTTCTGAGAAACCTCTTCATGATGGTTGAATTCATCTCACAGAGTTAAACCTTTCTCTTCATTGTCCAGTTTGGTAGCACTGTTTTTGTGGAAACTGCAAGGGGATATTTGGGAGTGCATAGAGGCTTAAGGTGAAAAAAGAAAATTCTTCAGGTAAAAATTGGAGAGAAGCTTTCAGAGAAATTTCTTTGTGATGTGTGCATTCATCTCATAGGGCTAAACGTTTCTGTTAAGGGAACACTTTGGCACACTGTTTTTGTGGTTTCTGAGAAGGGATATTTGGGAGTGTATTGAAGCCTAGGGTGGAAAAGGAAATATCCTCAGACAAAAACTAGAAAGAAGCTTTCTAAGAAACTACTTTTGGATGGGTCAATTCATCTCACAGAAATACACAGGTGTTTTCATTGAGCAGTTTGATAATACTGTTTTCGTGGAATCTGCAATAGGATATTTGGGAGTACATTGAAGCCTATGGTGACAAAGGAAATACCCTCAGAAAAAAACAAAAAGGAAGCTTTCTGAGAAACTGCTTTGTGATGTGTGAATTCATCTCATACATTTACACTTTCTTTTCGTGGAGCAGGTTGCTAACACTGTTTTCGTGGAATCTACAGAGAGATATTCGCGAGAACATTGAGGCTTATTGTGAAAAAGGAATATCCTCAGACAAAAGCTAGAAAGAAGATTTCTGAGAAACTGCTTTGTGATTTGTGATTCACCTCACAGTGTTACATGATTATTCTCATGGAGCAGTGTGGTAGCACTGTTTTGGGGGAATCTGAGAAGGCATATTTTGAATTGCATTGAAGCCTATGATGATAAAGGTAAAACTTGAAAGAAGCTTTCTGAGAAACTGCTTTGTGATGTGTGAATACATTTCGCAGAGTTACACCTTCCCTTTCATGGAGCAGTTTGCTAACACTGTTTTGGTGGAATGTACAAAGAGATATTTATCAGCGAGTTGAGACATTTGGTGAAAAGGGAAATATCCTCAGACTAAAACTAGAAAGAAGCTTTCTGAGAAACTGCTTTGTGATATATGAATTCATCTCACAGATTTACACTGTTCTTTGCCTTGACCATTTTGCTAACAATGTTTTCGTGAATAATTCAGTAGTATATTTTGGAGCGCATTGAAGCCTATGGGGACAAAGGAATTATTCTCAGATATAAACCGAAAAGAAGCTTTGTGAGAAACTGCTTTGTGATGAGTGAATTCATCTCATAGCATTACACTGTTCTTTTCATTGAACAGTTTGCTAAATGCTGTGTTTTTTGGAATCTGCCACGAGATATTTTGGAGCACATTCAAGTTTAGGGTGACAAAAAAAATCCTCAGACAAAAACTAGAAAGAAGCTTTCTGAGAAACAGCTTTGTGATTTGTGAACTAAGCTCACAGAGTTACATGATTCTTTTCATGAAGCATTTTGGCAGCACTGTTTTTGGGGACTCTGAGAAGGGATATTTTGGATCGCATTGAAGAATATTTTCACAAAGGAAATATCCTCAGATAAAAACTAGAAAGAAGCTTTCAGAGAAAGTTTTTCATGATGTGCGAATTCATCTCACAGAGTTACACCTTTTTTTCCATGGAATAGTTTGGTAAAAAAGTTTTTGTGGAATCCACAAAGGGACATTTAGGAGAGCATTGAGGCCAATGGTGAAAAAATATATATCCTCAGATAAAAACTAGAAAGAAGCTTTCTGAGAAAGTTCTTTTGATGTGTGAATTTGTCTCACTGATTTACACCATTCTTTTCATGTGCTGACACTGTTTTTGTGGAATACGCAAAGGGATATTTGGTAGCTCAATGAAGCCTATGGTGACAAAGGAAATCTCCTCAGATAAAAACCAAACAGAAGCTTTCTGAGAAAGTGTTTTGTGATGTGTGAATTCATCTCACAGAGTAACACTGTTCTCTTCATTGAGCAGTGTGCTAACAATGCTTTCTTGAAACCTGCAATGGGATATTTCAGAGCACATTGAAGATGATAGTGACAAAGGAAATATCCTCAGGGAATAACTAGGAAGAAGCTTTCCAAGACACTTCTTTGTGGTTCATGAATTCACCTCACAGAGTAACAGGATTCTATTCATGGATCAGTTTCGTAGAACTGTTTCTGGGGAATATGAGAAGGGATCACTTGAAACGAAGTGAATCCTATGTTCACAGAGGAAATATCCTCAGATCAAAACTAGAAATAATCCCTCTGAGAAACCTCTTTGTGATGTGTTAATTCATGTCTCAGAGTTACATCGTTCTTTTTATTGATAAGTTTGCTAACACTTCTTTCATGGAATCTGCAATGGGATATCCAATAGTTCATTGAGGAATATTTCCAAAAAGGAAATATACTCAGATGAAAACTAGAAAGAATCTTCTTGAAAAACACCTTTGTGATGTGTGAATTCATCTCACAGAGTTACACCACTCTTTATGCGGCAGTTTGGTAGCTTCAGATAAAAACTAGAAAGAAGCTTTCTTAGAAACTTCTTTGTGATTTGTGTATTCTTGTAACAGAGTAAAACCCTTCTGTTAATGGAGCAGTTTGCCGAAACTCTTTTTCTAGAATCTGCAAAGGTATGTTGAGCCTATGGTCAAAATGGAATTATCCTCAGTTAAAAACTAGAAAAAAAATTTCTGAGAAACCACCTTGTGATGTGTTAATTCATCTCACAGAGTTACATGATCCTTTTCATGAAACAGTTTGGTAGTCCTGTTTTGGGGAATCTGAAAAGGATATTTGGGATCACATTGAAGCCTATGGTGACAAAGAAAATATCCTCAGATGAAAACTAGAAGGAAGCTTTCTGAGAAAGCTCTTTGGGATGTGTGAATTCTTCTCACAGATTTACACTTTTCTTTTCATGGAGCGGTTTGCTAACTCTGTTTTCATTGAATCTGTGAAGGGATATTTGGAAGTGCATTGAGGCCTATAGTGAAAACTGAATTATCCTCAGATGAAAACAAGAAGGAAGCTTTCTGAGAAACTGCTTTGTGACGTGTGAATTCATCTTACAGAGAAATATTGTTCTCTTCATTGAGTAGTTTATGACACTTTTAACGTGCAATCTGCAATATTATATTAGGGAGTGCATTGAAGTCTGCAGTTACAAAGGAAATATCCTCAGATAAAAACGAAAAAGAAGCTTTCTGTGAAACTGCTTTGCGATGTGTGAATTCATCAAACAGACTTAAACCATTCTTTTCATTGAGTAGTTTGCTAACACTTTTTTTGTGAAATCTGCAAATTGATATTCGGGAATTATTTGAGGAACCTGGTGGAAAAGAGAATATCCTCAGATAAAAACTAGAGAGAAGCTTTCAAGGAAACAGCTTTGTGATGTGTGAATTCATCTCACAGAGTGAGATGGAGCACTTTGGTAGCCTTGTTGTTGGGAAATCTGGTATGGCATATTTTGGATTGCTTTGAAGCCTATGTTGAAAAAGGAAATATCCTCAGATAAAAACTAGAGAGAGACTTTCTGAGAAACTGCTTTGGGATGTGTGTATTCATCTCACAGAGTTCCACGATTCTTTTCTTGGAGCGGTTTGCTAGCTCTGTTTTCGTGGAATCAGCAATAGGATACTTGGGATTGCATTGAAGCCTATGGTCACAAAGGAAATATCCTCAGACAGAAACCAAAAAGAACCTTTCTGAGAAACTGATTTGTGATATTAAATTCATCTCACAGATTTACACCTTTCTTTTGATGGAGCAGTTTGCTAATGCTATATTCGCGGAATCTGCAAAGAGATATTCACGAGTGCATAGAGGCCTATGGTGCACAAGGAAATACTTTCAGACAAACACTATAAAGAATCAATCTGAGAAACTGCTTTGTGATTTTTGAATTCATCTCACAGAGTTACATGATACTTTTCATAGATCAGTTTAGTAACAGTGTTTTTGGACAATCTGAGATAGGATATTTTGGATTGCATTGAAGTCTATGGTAATAAAGGAAATATCCTCAAATAAAATGACTTTTTACAATGTAGTTTTCATAGAACAGTTTGATAATGCTGTTTTCATTTAATCTGCAATAGAATGTTTGGGAGCACATTGAAGCCTATGGTGACAAAGGATATATCCTCAGATAAAAACCAGAAAGAAGTTTTCTGAGAAACTGCTTTGTGACGTGTGAACTCATCTCACAGAGTTACATTGTTTTTTTCACTGAACAGTTTGCTAACACTGTTTTCTTGGAATTTGCAATGGGATATTTTGGAGTGCATTGAAGTGTATCATGATAAATGAAATATCCTCAGACAAAAAACAAAAAGCAGCTTTCTGTGAAACCGCTTTGTGATGTGGGAATTTATCACACAGTGTTATATACTTCTTTCCATGGCACAGTTTGGTAGAATTATTTTTGGGGAATCTGAGAAGGGATATTTTGGATCACATTGAAGTCTAATGTGACAAAGGAAATATACTCAGATAAAAACTAGAAAGAAGCTTTCTGAGAAACTTTTGTGAGGTGTGTATTCATATCACAGAGTAATACCTTTCTTTTCTTGGAGCAGTTTGCTAACGCTGTTTTGTAAAATATGAAAAGGGATATTGGGATCGAGTAGAGGCCTATAGTGAAAAAGGAAATATCCTCAGATAAAAACTAGAAAGAAGCTTTTTGAGACACTGCTTTGTGACATGTGAATTCATCTCACAAATTTACACCTTTCCTTTCTTGGAACAGTTGGCTACACTATTTTCGTGGAAATTGCAATGGAATATTCGTGAACGCAATGAGGCCTATGGTGAAAAAGGAAATTTCTTCAGATAATAACTAGAAAGCAGTTTTCAAAGAAACTACTTTGTGATTTATGAATTCATCTCACAGAGTTACATGATCCTTTTCATGAAACAGTTTTGTAGCACTGTTTTTGAGGAATCTGAGAAGAGATAGCTTGGATCGCATTGAAGCTTATGATCACAAAGAAAATATCCTCAGATAAAAACGAGAAAGAAGCTTTCTGAGAAAATTCTTTGTGATGTGTGAATTCATCTCACAGAGTTACACCTTTTCTTTCATGGAGCAGATGCTAACATTGTTTTCGTGGAACCCACAATAGGATATTTGGGAACACTTTAAAGCCTATGGTGACAAAGGAAATATCTTGAGACAAAAAAAGGAGGTTTCTGAGAAAGTGCTTTGTGATGTGTGAATTCATCTCACAGAATTACACTTTTGTTTTCATGGAGGAGTTTGGTAACACTATTTTTACGGAATCTGCATAGAGACGTTCACGTGTACCATGAGGATATGGTGAAAATCTAAACATCCTCAGATAAAATCCAAAAAGGAGCATTCTGTGAAACTGCTTTGTGATGTGTGAATTCACCTCACAGAGTTACACTTTCATTTTCATGGAGCACTTTTGTGGCACTGTTTTAGGGGAATATGAGAAGGGATATTTTGGATTGCATCGACACCTATGGTGGCAAGGGAAATATCCCCCAGATAAAACGACTTTTTACACCTTTTTTTTTCATAGAGCATTTGGATAACGCTGTTTTCATTTAATCTGCCATAGAATGTTTGGGAGCACATTACAGCCTATGGTGACAAAGGATATATCCTCAGATAAAAACCAAAAAGATCTCTTCTGAGAAACTGCTTTGTGATGTGTGAATTCATCTAACAGAGTTACATTGTTCTTTTCACTGAGCCGTTTGTGAACACTCTTTTCTTGGAATTTTTAACGAGATATTTTGGAGTGCATTGAAGTATATGATGATAAATGAAATATCATCAGACAAAAACCAAAAAGCATCTTTTTGTGAAACCACTTTGTGATATGGGAATTTATACACCCTTCTTTCCATGGTGCAGTTCGGTAGCACTGTTTTTGGGGAATCTCAGAAGGGATACTTTAGGGCGCATTGAAGCCTATGGTGACAAAAGAAATATCCTCAGATTAAAACTACAAAGAAGCTTTCTGAGAAACTTTTTTGTGAGGTGTGTATTCATCTCACAGAGTAACACCTTTCTTTTCTTGGAGGAATTTGCTAACACTGTTTTCGTAAAATATATGAAGGGATATTTGGGAGCGAGTAGAGGCCAATGGTGAAAAAGGAAATATCCTCATATAAAAACTAGAAAGAAGCTATCTGAGACACTGCTTTGTGACATATGAATTCGACTCACAGAGTAACACCACACTTTTCATGGAGCAGATTGGTAGCACTCTTTTTAGGGTATCTGAGAAGGGATATTTTTAATTGCATTGAGGAGTATGGTGACAAAGGAAATATCCTCAGATAAAAACTGGAAGGAAACTTTCTGAGAAAATCATTTGTAATGTGTGAATTCATCCCACAGAGTTACAAATTTCTTTTCTTGGAGCAGTTTTTAACTCTGTTTTCGTGTAATCTGCAACGGGATATTTGGGAGTGCATTGAGGCCTATGGTGAAAAAGGAAGTATCATCAAATCAAAAGTAGAAAGAAGCTTTCTGATAAAGTGCTTTGTGATGTGTGAATTTATCTCACAGAGTTACACTGTTGTTTTTGTTGAGCAGTTTCCTAACACTCTTTTCTCGTATCTGCAATGGGATATCTCGGAGCGCATTGAAGCTTATTTTGACAAAGGAAATATCCTAACAAAGAAACTAGAAAGAAGCTTTCTGAGAAACTGATTTTTGATGTTTTCATTAATCTCACAGAGTTACATGATTATTTTCATAAGTGAGTTTGGTAGAGGTTTTTTGGGGAATCTGAGAAGGGATATTTTGGATTTAATTGAAGCCTATGATGGCAAAGGACATATCCACAGATAAAATCTAGAAAGAACGTTTCTGAGAAAGCTATTTGTGATGTGTGAATTCATCTCACAGCGCTATGCCTTTCTTTCCATGGGGCAGTTTCCTAACACTCTTATTGTGAAATCTGCACCGGGATATTTGGGAGCTCATTGAAGCCTATAGTGAAAAAGGAAATATCCTCAGATAAAAACTAGAAAGAAGGTTTTTGAGAAACAGCTTTGTGATGTGTGAATTCATCTACAGATTTACACCTTTCTTTTCTTGGAACAGTTTGCTAACACCAAATTCGTGGTATATGCAATGGGATATTCGCAAGTGCAATGAGGCCTATGGTGAAAAAGGGAATATCCTCAGATAATAACTAGAAAGAAGTTTTCAAAGAAACTACTTTGCAATTTGTGAATTCATGTCACAGAGTTACACGATTCCTTTCATGAAGCAGTTTTTTTTTATCACTGTTTCTGAGGAATCTGAGAAGGGATATTTTGGATCACATTGAAACCTATGGTTACAAAGGAAATATCCTCAGATAAAAATGAGAAAGAAGCATCCTGATGTGTGAATTCATCTCACAGTGTTACACCTTTTTTTTTCATGAAGCAGTTGCTAACACCGTTTTTGTGGAATCTGCAATAGGATATTTGGGAGCACATTGAAGCCTATAGTGACAAAGAAAATATCCTGAGACAAAACCATAAAGAAGCTTTCTGAGAAACTGCTTTGTGATGTGTGAATTCATCTCACAGATTTACACCTTTATTTTCATGGAGGAGTTTGGTAACACTATTTTTATGAAATCAGCATAGGGATATTTGCGTGTGCCTTGAGGAAGATGGTGAAAATCTAAACATCTTCAGATAAAAACCATAAAGCAGCTTTTTGAGAAACTGCTTCATGATGTGTGAATGCATCTCACAGAGTTACATTGTTCTTTTCATTGAGCAGTTTGGTAACACTGTTTTCTTGGAATCTTCAATGGGATATATTGGAACACATTGAAGCTTATGGTGACAAAGGAAATATCCTCAGACAAAAACTAGAAAGAAGCTTTCTGTGAAACGACTTTGTGATGTGTTAATTCATGGCTTTAATTTACACTGTTGATTTCATTGAGCAGTTTGGTAACAGTTTTCTTGGAATGCACAAAGGGATTTTTCAGCGAGCACCGAAGTTGATCAAGTTGATCATTACAGAGGAAATAACCTCATATAAAAACTAGAAAGAAGATTTCTGAGAAACTGCTTTGTGATGTGTTAATTCATCTTGCACAATTACACATTTCTTTTCATCCAGCAGTTTGTTAACTCTCATTTTGGGGAAGCAGAGAAGGGATACTTTGGATCACATAGAAGTCTATGGTGACAAAGGAAAAATCCTCAGATAAAAAGTAGGGAGACGCTTTCTGAGAAGCTTCTTGGTGATGTGTGAATTCATCACGCAGAGTTACTCCTTTCTTTTCATGGAGCGGCTTGCTAATGCTGTTATCATCTAACTGCAAAGGGATATTTCAGAAAGAATTGTGGACTATATTGAAAAAGGAAATATCCTCAGAAAAACCTGGAAGAAATTTTCTGAGAAACCTCTTTGTGATATGTGAATTCATCTCACAGTGTTACACGTTTGCTTTCATGGAGCACTTTGCTAACACTGCTTTTGTGGAATCCTTAAATTGATATTTATAACCTCTCTTAAAAGCTAGAAAGAAGCACTCTGAGAAACTGCTTTGTGATGTGTGAATTCATCTCACAGAGTTACAATGTTGTCTTCATTGAGCAGTTTGCTAATACTGTTTTCTTGGAATCTGCAATCGGATATTGCAGAGCCCATTGAAGGTTATTTTGACAAAGGAAATATCCTTATTAAAAAAACTAAAAAGAAGCTCTCTGAGAAACTGCTTTGTGATGAGTGAATTCATCTCACAGAGTTACACCATTCTTTTCATGGAGAAGTTTAATGGCACTGTTTTTGGGGAATGTGAGAAGGGATATTTTGGATCATATTGAAGCCTATGGTGAAAAAGGAAATACCCTCAGATAAAAACTAGAAAGAGACATTATGAGAAACTTCTTTGTGATGTGTGTATTCATCTCACAGAGTAGCATGATTCCTTTCTTGGAGCAGTTAATAAAACTGTTTTCATAGAATTTGCAATAGGATGTTTCAGAGCGCATTGAAGCCTATGGTGGCAAAGAAAATATCCTCAGACAAAAACAGGAAATAAACTTTCTATGAAATTGCTTTCTGACTTGTGAGTTTATCTCACAGATTTACACGATTCATTTCATGGGGAAGCTTGGTATCACTGTTTTTGGGGAATCTGAGAAGGGATATTTTGGATGACATTGAAGCCTATGGTGACAAAGGGAATATTCTAAGATAAAAACTAGATAGAACCTTTGTGAGAAACTGCTTTGTGATGTGTGAATTCATCTCACAGAGTTACATGATTCTTATCATGGATCCATTTGGTAGCACTCTTTTTGGGGAATCTTCAACAGTATATTTGGGAGTGCATTGAAGCCTATGGTGACAAAGTAAATACCCTCAGACAAAAAAAAAATTCTGAGAAACAGCTTTGTGATGTATGAATTTATCTCAGAGATTTACACCTTTCTTTTCATGGAGCCATTTGCTAACACTGTTTTCCTGGAATCTGGTAAGGTATTCGTGAGAGCATTAAGGCCTATTATTAAAATGGAAATATCCTCTGACAAAAACTCGAAAGAAGCTTTCTGAGAAACTACTATGTAATTTGATAATTCATCTCACAATGTTCCAGGATTCTTTTTTTTTTTTTTTTTTTTTATTATACTTTAAGTTCTAGGGTACATGTGCATGACGTTTATATCATGTATACTCCCCCATGCAATCCCTCCCTCCTCCCCCCTCCCCATGATAGGCCCCAGTGTGTGATGTTCCCCTTCCCGAGTCCAAGTGATCTCATTGTTCAGTTCCCACCTATGAGTGAGAACATGCGGTGTTTGGTTTTCTCTTCTTGTGATAGTTTGCTAAGAATGATGGTTTCCAGCTGCATCCATGTCCCTACAAAGGATGCAAACTCATCCTTTTTTATGGCTGCATAGTATTCCATGGTGTATATGTGTCACATTTTCTTAATCCAGTCTGTCACAGATGGACATTTGGTTGATTCCAAGTCTTTGCTATTGTGAATAGTGCCGCAATAAACATACGTGTGCATGTGTCTTTGTAGTAGAGTAATTATAATCCTTTGGGTATATACCCAGTAGTGGGATGGCTGGGTCATATGGTACATCTAGTTCTAGATCCTTGAGGAAACGCCATACTGTTTTCCATAATGGTGAACTAGTTTACAATCCCACCAACAGTGTAAAAGTGTTCCTATTTCTCCACATCCTCTCCAACACCTGTTGTTTTTCCTGACTTCTTAATGATTGCCATTCTAACTGGTGTGAGATGGTATCTCATTGTAGTTTTGATTTGCATTTCTCTGATGGCGAGTGATGACGAGCATTTTCTCATGTGTCTGTTGGCTGCATGGATGTCTTCTTTTGAGAAATGTCTGTTCATATCCTTTCCCCACTTTTTGATGGGGTTGTTTGTTTTTTTCTTGTATATTTGTTTGAGTTCTTTGTAGATTCTGTATTAGCCCTTTGTCAGATGAGTAGGTGCAAAAATTTTTTCCCATTCTGTAGGTTGCCTGTTCACTCTGATGGTAGTTTCTTTAGCTGTGCAAAAGCTCTTTAGTTTAATTAGATCCCATGTGTCAATTTTTGCTTTTGCTGCCGTTGCTTTTGGTGTTTTAGACATGAAGTCCTTGCCCATGCCTATGTCCTGAATGGTACTACCTAGATTTTCTTCTAGGGTTTTTATGGTATTAGGTCTAACATTTAAGTCTCTAATCCATCTTGAATTAATTTTCGTATAAGGGGTAAGGAAAGGATCCAGTTTCAGCTTTCTACTTATGGCTAGCCAATTTTCCCAGCACCATTGATTAAATAGGGAATCCTTTCCCCATTTCTTGTTTCTCTCAGGTTTGTCAAAGATCAGATGGCTGTAGATGTGTGGTATTATTTCTGAGGACTCTGTTCTGTTCCATTGGTCTATATCTCTGTTGTGGTACCAGTACCATGCTGTTTTGGTTACAGTAGCCTTGTAGTATAGTTTGAAGTCAGGTAGCGTGACGCCTCCAGCTTGTCCTTTTGACTTAGGATTGTCTTGGCAATGCGGGCTCTTTTTTGGTTCCATATGAACTTTAAAGCAGTTTTTTCCAATTCTGTGAAGAAAGTCATTGGTAGCTTGATGGGGATGGCATTAAATCTATAAATAACCTTGGGCAGTATGGCCATTTTCACGATATTGATTCTTCCTATCCATGAGCATGGTATGTTCTTCCATTTGTTTGTGTCCTCTTTGATTTCACTGAGCAGTGGTTTGTAGTTCTCCTTGAAGAGGTCCTTTACATCCCTTGTAAGCTGGATTCCTAGGTATTTTATTCTCTTTGAAGCAATTGTGAATGGAAGTTCATTCCTGATTTGGCTCTCTGCTTGTCTGTTACTGGTGTATAAGAATGCTTGTGATTTTTGCACATTAATTTTGTATCCTGAGACTTTGCTGAAGTTGCTTATCAGCTTAAGGAGATTTTGGGCTGAGACGATGGGGTTTTCTAAATATACAATCATGTCATCTGCAAACAGGGACAATTTGACTTCTTCTTTTCCTAACTGGATACCCTTGATTTCTTTCTCTTGCCTGATTGCCCTAGCCAGAACTTCCAACACTATGTTGAATAGGAGTGGTGAGAGAGGGCATCCCTGTCTTGTGCCAGTTTTCAAAGGGAATTTTTCCAGTTTTTGCCCATTCAGTATGATATTAGCTGTGGGTTTGTCATAAATAGCTCTTATTATTTTGAGGTACGTTCCATCAATACCAATTTTATTGAGCGTTTTTAGCATAAAGGGCTGTTGAATTTTGTCAAAAGCCTTTTCTGCATCTATTGAGATAATTATGTGGTTCTTGTCTTTGGTTCTGTTTATATGCTGGTTACGTTTATTGATTTGCGAATGTTGAACCAGCCTTGCATCCCAGGGATGAAGCCCACTTGATCATGGTGGATAAGCTTTTTGATGTGCTGCTGAATCCGGTTTGCCAGTATTTTATTGAGGATTTTTGCATCGATGTTCATCAGGGATATTGGTCTAAAATTCTCTTTTTTTGTTGTGTCTCTGCCAGGCTTTGGTATCAGGATGATGTTGGCCTCATAAAAAGAGTTAGGGAGGATTCCCTCTTTTTCTATTGATTGAAATAGTTTCAGAAGGAATGGTACCAGGTCCTCCTTGTACCTCTGGTAGAATTCAGCTGTGAATCCATCTGGTCCTGGACTTTTTTTGGTGGGTAGGCTATTAATTGTTGCCTCAATTTCAGAGCCTGCTATTGGTCTATTCAGGGATTCAACTTCTTCCTGGTTTAGTCTTGGAAGAGTGTAAGTGTCCAGGAAATTATCCATTTCTTCTAGATTTTCTAGTTGATTTGCGTAGAGGCATTTATAGTATTCTCTGATGGTTGTTTGTATTTCTGTGGGGTCGGTGGTGATATCCCCTTTATCATTTTTTATTGCGTCTATTTGATTCTTCTCTCTTTTCTTCTTTATTAGTCTAGCTAGCGGTCTGTCAATTTGTTGATCTTTTCAAAAAACTAACTCCTGGATTCATTGATTTTTTGGAGGGTTTTTTGTGTCTCTATCTCCTTCAGTTCTGCTCTGATCTTAGTTATTTCTTGCCTTCTGCTAGCTTTTGAATGTGTTTGCTCTTGCCTCTCTAGTTCTTTTAATTGTGATGTTAGAGTGTCAATTTTAGATCTCTCCTGCTTTCTCTTGTGGGCATTTAGTGCTATAAATTTCCCTCTACACACTGCTTTAAATGTGTCCCAGAGATTCTGGTATGTTGTATCTTTGTTCTCATTGGTTTCAAAGAACATCTTTATTTCTGGTTTCATTTCGTTATGTACCCAGTAGTCATTCAGGAGCAGGTTGTTCAGTTTCCATGTAGTTGAGCGGTTTTGATTGAGTTTCTTAGTCCTGAGTTCTAGTTTGATTGCACTGTGGTCTGAGAGACAGTTTGTTATAATTTCAGTTCTTGTACATTTGCTGAGGAGTGCTTTACTTCCAATTATGTGGTCAATTTTGGAATAAGTGCGATGTGGTGCTGAGAAGAATGTATATTCTGTGATTTGGGGTGGAGAGTTCTATAGATGTCTATTAGGTCCGCTTGGTGCAGAGATGAGTTCAATTCCTGGATATCCTTGTTAACTTTCTGTCTGGTTGATCTGTCTAATGTTGACAGTGGAGTGTTGAAGTCTCCCATTATTATTGTATGGGAGTCTAAGTCTCTTTGTAGGTCTCTAAGGACTTGCTTTATGAATCTGGGTGCTCCTGTATTGGGTGCATATATATTTAGGAGAGTTAGCTCTTCCTGTTGAATTGATCCCTTTACCATTATGTAATGGCCTTCTTTGTCTCTTTTGATCTTTGATGGTTTAAAGTCTGTTTTATCAGAGACTAGGATTGCAACCCCTGCTTTTTTTTGTTCTCCATTTGCTTGGTAGATCTTCCTCCATCCCTTTATTTTGAGCCTATGTATGTCTCTGCATGTGAGATGGGTCTCCTGAATACAGCAGACTGATGGGTCTTGACTCTTTATCCAGTTTGCCAGTCTGTGTCTTTTAATTGGAGCATTTAGTCCATTGACATTTAAGGTTATATTGTTATGTGTGAACTTGATCCTGTCATTATGATATTAACTGGTTATTTTGCTCGTTAGTTGATGCAGTTTCTTCCTAGCCTCGATGGTCTTTACATTTTGGCATGTTTTTGCAATGGCTGGTACCGGTTGTTCCTTTCCATGTTTAGGGCTTCCTTCAGGGTCTCTTGTAAGGCAGGCCTGGTGGTGACAAAATCTCTAAGCATTTGCTTATCTGTAAAGGATTTTATTTCTCCTTCACTGATGAAGCTTAGTTTGGCTGGATATGAAATTCTGGGTTGAAAATTCTTTTCTTTAAGAACGTTGAATATTGGCCCCCACTCTCTTCTTGCTTGTAGAGTTTCTTCCGAGAGATCTGCTGTTAGTCTGATGGGCTTCCCTTTGTGGGTAACCCGACCTTTCTCTCTGGCTGCCCTTAAGATTTTTTCCTTCATTTCAACTTGGTGAATCTGGCATTATGTGTCTTGGAGTTGCTCTTCTGGAGGAGTATCTTTGTGGCGTTCTCTGTATTTCCTGAATTTGAATGTTGGCCTGCCCTACTAGGTTGGGGAAGTTCTCCTGGATGATATCCTGAAGAGTGTTTTCCAACTTGGTTCCATTTTCCCCCTCACTTTCAGGCACCCCAATCAGACGTAGATTTGGTCTTTTTACATATCCCATACTTCTTGCAGGCTTTGTTCATTTCTTTTTCTTCTTTTTTCTTTTGGTTTCTCTTCTCGCTTCATTTCATTCATTTGATCCTCAATCGCTGATACTCTTTCCTCCAGTTGATCGAGTCGGTTACCGAAGCTTGTGCATTTGTCACGTATTTCTCGTGTCATGGTTTTCATCTCTGTCATTTCGTTTATGATCTTCTCTGCATTAATTAGTCTAGCTGTCAATTCTTCCACTTTTTTTTCAAGATTTTTAGTTTCTTTGCGCTGGGTACGTAATTCCTCCTTTAGCTCTGAGAGGTTTGATGGACTGAAGCCTTCTTCTCTCATCTCGTCAAAGTCATTCTCTGACCAGCTTTGATCCGTTGCTGGCGATGGGCTGCGCTCCTTTGCAGGGGGAGATGCGCTCTTATTTTTTGAATTTCCAGCTTTTCTGCCCTGCTTCTTCCCCATCTTTGTGGTTTTATCTGTCTCTGGACTTTGATGATGGTGACGTACTGATGGGGTTTTGGTATAGGTGTCCTTCCTGTTTGATAGTTTTCCGTCTGACAGTCAGAGGACTGTCTGTTGGTCTGTTAGAGATTGCTTGAGGTCCACTCCAGACCCTGTTTGCCTGGGTATCAGCAGCAGAGGTTGCGGAGATAGAATATTGCTGAACAGCGAGTGTACCTGTCTGATTCTTTCTTTGAAGTTTCCTCTCAGGGGTGACGCCACCCTGTGAGGTGTGGGGTATCAGACTGCCCCTAGTGGGGGATGTCTCCCAGCTAGGCTACTCAGGGGTCAGGGACCCACCTGAGCAGGCAGTCTGTCCGTTCTCAGATCTCAACCTCCGCGTTAGGAGATCCACGGCTCTCCCCAAAGCTGTCAGCCAGAGTCGTTCGGGTCTGCAGCGGCCCCGCTCTTTCCCCTAATGGACTGCAGCTGTGCGCTGTCCGCAGCGGTAGAGTCTACAGAGACAGGCAGGCTTCCTTGAGCTGCTGTGAGCTCCACCCAGTTCGAGCTTCCCAGCGGCTTTGTTTACCTACTTAAGCCTCAGCAATGGCGGGCGCCCCTCCCCCAGCCTCGCTGCTGCCTTGCGGATGGATCCCCGCAGACTGCTGTGTTAGCAGTGAGGGAGGCTCCGTGGGCATGGGACCCTCCCGGCCAGGTGTGGGATATATTCTCCTGGTGTGCCTGTTTCCTTAAAGCGCAGTATTGGGGTGGGAGTTACCCGATTTTCCAGGTGTTGTGTGTCTCAGTTCCCCTGGCTAGGAAAAGGGATTTCCTTCCCCCTTGCGCTTCCAGGTGAGGCGATGCCTCGCCCTGCTTCAGCTCACGCTGGTCAGGCTGCAGCAGCTGACCCGCACCGATTGTCCGGCACTCCCTAGAGAGATGACCCCAGTACCTCAGTTGAAAATGCAGAAATCACCGGTCTTCTGTGTCGCTCGCGCTGGGAGTTGGAGACTGGAGCTGTTCCTATTCGGCCATCTTGCTCCGCCCCCTGTTCCAGGATTCTTTTTGTGGAGCAGTTTGGCAGCACCATTTTCTTGGAATCCACAATGGGATACTTCAGTGAGCTTTGAAGCTTATGGAGACAAAGGAAAAATCATAATATAAAAACTAGAATGAAGTTTTCTGAGAAACTGCTTTGTGATGTGTTAATTCATCTCACAGAGTTATACTGTTCTTTCCATTGTGTAGTTTGCTAACACTATTTCCTTGGAATCTGGAATGGGATATTTCGGAGCACATTGAGGCTGCTGGTGACAAAGGAAATATCATCAGACAAAAACTATAAGGAAGCGTTATGAGAAACTGCTTAGTGGTTTTTAAATTCATCTCACAAACATACAGCTTTTTTTTTCATGGAGCAGTTTACTAGCACTGTTTTTGTGGAATCTGCAAAGGGATATTTTGGAGGGCAATCAGGCCTACGATGAGAAAGGAAATATCCTCTGATTAAAACAAGAAGGAAGCTTTCTGAGAAAGTGCTTTGTGATTTGTGAGTTTATCTCACAGAGTTACACCGTTCTTTTCATGGAGCAGTTTGCTAACACTCTTTTCGTGAAATCTGCAAAGGTATATTTTGGAGTGCATTGAAACTTATGGTTACAAATGAAATATCCTCAGAAAAATACTAGTAAGAATCTTTGTGAGAAAGTGCTTTGTGATGTGTGAATTCATCTCACAGAGTTACGCTGTTCTTCTCATTGAGCAGTTTGCTAGCACTG
Organism: Trachypithecus francoisi; assembly: GCF_009764315.1. Classification (NCBI taxonomy): domain Eukaryota; kingdom Metazoa; phylum Chordata; class Mammalia; order Primates; family Cercopithecidae; genus Trachypithecus; species Trachypithecus francoisi. The sequence continues at coordinate 73,708 of NW_022680746.1, read as the reverse complement.
TTTGGTTGGAATCTGTAATGGGATATTTCAGAGCACCTTGGAGCTTATGGTGACAATGGAAATATCCTCAGAAAAATCAAGTAAGAAGCTTTCTGGAAATTGCTTTGGATTTGTGAATTCATATCACAGAGTAACACTGATCTTTTCTTTGAGCAGTTTTCTAGCACTGTTTTCTTGGAATCTGCAATGGAATATTTCAGAGCACATTGAACCTTCTGGTGATAAAAGAAATAACCTCATATAAAAACTAAAGGGAAGCTTTCTCAAAAACCGCTTCATGCTGTGCTATTTCGTATCACAGAGTTACAAGACACTTTCCCTGGATTAGTTTGGTAGCCAACTGATTTGTGAATTTATCTCATAGAGTTACACATTTCTTTTCATGTACCAGTTTAGTAGCACTGTTTTTGGGGAATCTGAGAAGGGATATTTTGATCACGTTAAAGCCTATGGTGACAAAGGAAAAACTCAGATAAAAATTGGAAAGAAGTTCTCTGACAAACTGCTTTGCAATATGTCGGTTCATCTCAGATTTACACATTTCTTTTCATGGAGCAGTTTGCTAACACTGTTTCCGTGGAATCTGCAAAGGGATATTCCAGAGCACCTTGAGGCCTATAGTGAAACAGTAAATGTCTTTATATAAAAACTAGAAAGAAGCATTGTGAGAAACCGCTTTGTGATGTGTGAATTATTCTTACAGTGCTACAGTGTTATTTTCACTCAGCAGTTCGATAGCACTGTTTTCGAGGAATCTGCAATACGATATTTCAGAGCACATTGAAGCCTATAGTGACAAAGGAAATATCCTCAGATAAAAACCAAAAAGAAGCTACATACAAAACTTCTTTGCAATGTGTGAATTCATCTCACATTTTTACACCTTTCTTTTCATGGAGTAGTTTGCTAACACTATTTTTCTGGAATCTACAAAGGGATATTCATGAGAACATTGAGGCAAAAGGGGAAAAAGGAAATATCCTCAGACAAAACCAGAAAGAAGCTTTTGGAGAAACTGCTTTGTGATTTGTGAATTCATCTTTCAGAGTTACACAATTCTTCTCATGCAGAAGTTTGGTAGCATTGCGTTTGGAGAATCTGAAAAGGGATATTTGGATCGCATTTAAGGCTATGGTGATAAATGAAATATCCTCAGAAAAAATCTTGAAAAAATGATTCAGAGAAACTTCTTCATGATGTGTGAACTCATCTCACAGATATACGCCATTCTTTTCATTGAGAAGTTTGATAACACTTTTTTCATGGAATTTGTTATGGGATATTCCAGAGGGTAATGAAGGATATGATGAAAAAGGCAATATCCTCAGATAAAAACTAGAAAGAAGCTTTCTGAGAAGCAGCTTTGTGCTGTGTGAATTCATCTCTCAGAGTTACACCATTTTCTTCATGGAGCAGTTTTTTAGCCCTGTTTTTGGGGAATCTGAGAAGGGATATTTGGATCACATTGAAACCTATGGTTACCAAGGAATTATCCGCAGATAAAAGCTAGAAAGAAGTTTTCTGAGAAACTTCTTTGTGATGTGTGAATTAATCTCAAGCAGTTACAGTATTCTTTTCCTGGAACAGTTTGCTAACACTGTTTTTGTGAAAAATACAATAGGATATTTGGGCACACTTTGAAGCCTATGTTGACAATGGAATTATCCTCTGACAAAAACCAAAAAGAAGCTTTCTGAGAAACTGCTTTGTGATGTGTGAATTATTCTTACAGTGCTACAGTGTTCTTTCATTCAGCAGTTTGATAACACTGTTTTCGAGGAATCTGCAATAGGATATTTGGGCATGCTTTGAGGCCAATGGTGACAAAGGAAATATCCTCACATAAAAAATAGAAAGAATGTTTCTGAGAAACTGCTTTGTGATGTGTGAATTGACTCACAGAGTTACACTATTCTTTTCATAGAGCAGTTTGCTAACACTGATTTCTTGGAATCCGCAGTGGGATACTTTGGAGCACATTGAACCTTATGGTGACAAAGGAAATATCCTCATATAAAGACCAGAAGGAAGCTTTCTCAGAAACTGCTTTGTGATATGTTAATTCCAGTCACAGAGTTACACTATACTTTTCATGGATCAGTTTGGTAACACTGTTTTCATGGAATCGGCAATAGAATATTTGGGAGTGCATTGCAGCCTATGGTGACAAAGGAAGTGTCCTCAGATAAAAACTAGAAATAAGCTTTCTGAGAAATTTCTCTGTGATGTATGAATTCATCTCATAGGGTTACACCTTTTTTTCATGCAGGAGTTTGCTAACACTGCTTTTGTGGAATCTGCAAAGGGATATTTGGGAGCGCATTGAGTCCTATGGTGAAAAAGTAAATATCCTCAGATATTAAATAGATAGAAGCTTTTTGAGAAAGTACTTTGTGATATGTTAATTAATATCACAGAGTTACAATGTTCTTTTCATTGAACACTTTGCTAAAATTGTTTTCTTGGAATCTGCAATGGGAAATTTCAGAGTGCCTTGAAGCTCACAGTGACCAAGGAAATATCCTCAGAAAGAAACTAGAAAGAAGCTTTCTGAGAAACCAATTTGTGATTTGTAAATTCATCTTACTGCCTTACATGATTCTTTTCATTGAGCAATTTGGTAGCACTGTATTTGGGGAATCTGAGAAGGGATATTTTGGATCACATTGAAACCTATGGTTACCAAGGAATTATCCCCAGATAAAAGCTAGAAAGAAGTTTTCTGAGAAACTTCTTTGTGATATGTGAATTAATCTCAAGCAGTTACAGGATTCTTTTCCTGGAACAGTTTGCTAACACTGTTTTTGTGAAAAATGCAATAGGATATTTGGGCACGCTTTGAAGCCTATGGTGACAATGGAATTATCCTCTGACAAAAACCAAAAAGAAGCTTTCTGAGAAACTGCTTTGTGAAGTGTGAATTCTTCTCACAGTTTTACACCTTTTTTTTTCATGGAGCAGTTTGCTAACACTGTTTTCATGGAATCTCCAAAGGGATATTTGGGAGTGCTTTGAGGCCAATGGTGACAAAGGAAATATCCTCACATAAAAAATAGAAAGAATGTTTCTGAGAAACTGCTTTGTGATGTGTGAATTGACTCACAGAGTTACACTATTCTTTTCATAGAGCAGTTAGCTAACACCGATTTCTTGGTATCTGCAGTGGGATACTTTGGAGCACATTGAACCTTATGGTAACAAAGGAAATATCGTCATATAAAGACCAGAAAGAAGCTTTCTCAGAAACCGCTTTGTGATATGTTAATTCCAGTCACAAAGTTACACTATACTTTTCATGCATCAGTTTGGTAACACTGTTTTCATGTAATCGGCAATAGAATATTTGGGAGTGCATTGAAGCCTATGGTGACAAAGGAAGTGTCCTCAGATAAAAACAAGAAAGAAGTTTTCTGAGAAATTTCTCTGTGATGTATGAATTCATCTCATAGAGTTACACCTTTTTTTCATGCAGGAGCTTGCTAACACTGCTTTCGTGGAATCTGCAAAGGGATATTTGGGAGTGCATCAAGTCCTATGGTGAAAAAGTAAATATCCTCATATATTAAATAGATAGAAGGTTTTTGAGAAAGTACTTTGTGATATGTTAATTAACCTCACAGAGTTACAATGTTCTTTTCATTGAACAGTTTGCTAAAACTGTTTTCTTGGAATCTGCAATGGTAAATTTCAGAGCGTGTTGAAACTTAGGGTGACAAAGGAAATATCCTCAGAAAGAAACTAGAAAGAAGCTTTCTGAGTAATTTGTGATTTGTAAATTCATCTCACTGCCTTACATGATTCTTTTCATTGAGCAATTTGGTAACACTGTATTTGGGGAATCTGAGAAGGGATATTTTGGATCACATAGACGCCTATGGTGACAAAAGATATATCCTCAGAGTAAAAACTAGATAGAAGCTTTCTGAGAAGGTTCTTTCTGATGTGTGAGTTCATCTCACAGAGTTAAATCTTTCCTTTCATGGAACAGTTTGCTAACACTGTTTTCATGGAACCTCAAAGGGATACTTGGGAGCACATGGAAGCTGATTGTGTAAACGAAAATATCCTGATATAAAAACTAGAAAGAACTTTCTGAGAAATTTCTTTGTAATGGGTGAATTCATCACACAGAGTTACACCATAGTTTTCTTTGAGCAGCTTGGTAGCACTGTTTTTTATGGAATCTGCAATGTTGTATTCAGGAACTCCTAGAGACTTAGGGTTTAAAAGTAAATACCTTCAGGTAAAAACTGGAGAGAGGCTTTTTGAGAAATGGTTTTGTGATGTGTGTATTCATCTCATAGAGTTTAACCATTTTTTTGGATGTAGCAATTCAGCATCGCTCCTTTTGTGGTACCTGAGAGGAATTATTACATTGAAGCCTTTAGTGACAAAGGAAATATCCTCAGATAACAACCAAGAAGAAACTTTCTGTGAAACTGCTTTGTGATGTGTGAATTCCTTTCATTGAGAGGTTTGCTAACAATTTTTAAGTGTAATCTGCAATGGGATATTCGGGAGTGCATTGAGGAATACGGTGAAAAAGGAAATATCCTCAGATAAAAACTGGAAAGTTTCCTGAAAACATCTTTGTGATTTGTGAATTCATTTCCCAGAGTCACATGAAATTTTTCATGGATCAGGTTGGTAGCACTGCTTTTGGGGAATCTGAGAAGGGATATTTTGGATCACATTGTAGCCTATGGTGACAAAGGAAATATCCTCAGCTTTAAACGTGAAAGAATCTTTCTGAGAAACGTCTTCATAATGTGTGAATTCATCTTACAGAGTTACACTGTTCTTTTAATTGATCAGTTTGCTAACACTGTTTTCGTGGAATCTGCAAAGGTATACATTGGAGTGCATTGAGACCCATGGAGAAAAAGAAAATATTCTCAGATAAAAAGTAGAAAGAATCTTTCTGAGAAACTGACTTGTGATGTGTGAATTCATCTCACAGTATTATCCTATAGTTTTCATTGAGCCATATGCTAACATTGTTTTCGTGGAATCTGCAATGGGATATTTTGGAGCGTGTTGAAGCCTGTGTTGACATAGGAAATATCTTCATATAAAAACTAGAAATAAGCTTTCTGAGAAATTTCTCTGTGATGTATGAATTCATCTCATAGGGTTACACCTTTTTTTCATGCAGGAGTTTGCTAACACTGCTTTTGTGGAATCTGCAAAGGGATATTGGGAGCGCATTGAGTCCTATGGTGAAAAAGTAAATATCCTCAGATATTAAATAGATAGAAGCTTTTTGAGAAAGTACTTTGTGATATGTTAATTAATATCACAGAGTTACAATGTTCTTTTCATTGAACACTTTGCTAAAATTGTTTTCTTGGAATCTGCAATGGGAAATTTCAGAGTGCCTTGAAGCTCACAGTGACCAAGGAAATATCCTCAGAAAGAAACTAGAAAGAAGCTTTCTGAGAAACCAATTTGTGATTTGTAAATTCATCTTACTGCCTTACATGATTCTTTTCATTGAGCAATTTGGTAGCACTGTATTTGGGGAATCTGAGAAGGGATATTTTGGATCACATTGAAGCCTATGGTGACAAAGGATACATCCTCAGATTAAAAACTAGATAGAAGCTTTATGAGAAGGTTCTTTGTGATGTGTGAGTTCATCTCACAGAGCTTAACCTCTCCTTTCATGGAGCAGTTTGCTAACACTGTTTTCATGGAATCTGCAAACGGATATTTGGGAGCGCATGGAAGCTGATCGTGGAAGCGAAAATATCCTGAGATAAAAACTAGAAAGAAACTTTCTGAGAAATTTATTGTAATGGGTGAATTCATCACACAGAGTTACACCATGGTTTTCTTTGAGCAGCTTGGTAGCACTGTTTTTATGGAATCTGCAGTGTTGTATTCGGGAGCTCCTAAAGACTTAGGTTTAAAAAGTAAATACCTTCAGGTAAAAACTGGAGCGAGGCTTTTTGAGAAACGGTTTTGTGATGTGTGTATTCATCTCATAGAGTTTAACCATTTTCTTTGTTGTAGCAATTCAGCATTGCTCTTTTTGTGGTACCTGAGAGGAATTATTTGGGAACACATTGAAGCCTTTGGTGACAAAGGAAATATCCTCAGGTAACAACCAAGAAGAATCTTTCTGTGAAACTGCTTTGTGATGTGTGAATTCATCTCACTGAGTTTTACCATTCTTTTCGTTGAGAGGTTTGGTGACAATGTTTAAGTTTAATCTGCAATGGGATATTCGGGAGTGCATTGAGGAATATGGTGAAAAAGGAATATCCTCAGATAAAAACTAGAAAGGTTTCTGAAAACATCTTTGTGATTTGTGAATTCATCTCCCAGAGTTACATGAATTTCTTCATGGATCAGTTTGGTAGCACTGCTTTTGGGGAATCTGAGAAGGAATATTTTGGTTCACATTGAAGCCTATGGTGACAAAGGGAATATCCTCAGCTTTAAACTTGAAAGAAGGTTTCTGAGAAACTTCTTTGTAATGTGTGAATTCATCTTACAGAGTTACACTGTTCTTTTAATTGATCGGTTTGCTAACACTGTTTTCGTGGAATCTGCAAAGGTATACATTGGAGTGCATTGAGACCCATGGAGAAAAAGAAAATATTCTCAGATAAAAAGTAGAAAGAATCTTTCTGAGAAACTGCCTTGTGATGTGTGAATTCATCTCACAGTATTATCCTATAGTTTTCATTGAGCCATTTGCTAACACTGTTTTCTTGGAATCTGCAATGGGATATTTTGGAGTGCATTGAAGCCTATGTTGACATAGGAAATATCTTCATATAAAAATTAGAAATAACCTTTCTGATAAACCACTTTGTGTTGTGTTTATTCATCTCACAGAGTTACACGACCCTTTTCATGGATCAGTTTGGTAGCAGTGTTTTGGGGGAATCTGAGAAGGGATATTTTGAATCGCATTGAAGCCTATGTTGACATAGGAAATATCTTCATATAAAAACTAGAAAGAGGTTTTCTCAGAAAGTTCTTTTTGATGTGTGAATTCATCTCAGAAAGTTACACCCTTCTTTTCTTGGAGCAGTTTGTTAACACTGTTTTCTTATTATCTGAAATGGGATTTTCTGGAGCACACTGAGGCTTATAGTGAAAAAGTAAATATCCTCATGTAAAAACTAGAAGGAAGCTATCTGAGAAACAACTTTGTGATGTGTGAATTCACCTTACAGAGTTACAACATTCTTTTCATTGAGCCATTTGATAACACTGATTTGGTGGTATCTGCAATAAGGTAATTAGGAGGGCTTTGAAGCCTGTGGTGACAGAGGAAATATGCTCAGATAAAAACGAAACAGAAACATTCTGTGAAACTGCTTTGTGATGTGTGAATTCATCTCACAGAGCAACACCGTTCTTTCCATTGAGAAGTTAGCTAACACTTTTTTCGTTTAATCTGAAATTGGATATTCTGGAGTGCATTGAGGAATATGGTGAAAAAGTAAATATCCTCAGACAAAAACTAGAAAGAAGCTTTCTGAGAAAGTGCTTTGTGATGTGTGAATTCATCACACACAGTTACACTGTTCTTTGCATTGAGCACCTACTTACACAGTTTTCTTGGAATCTGAAATCTGATATTTGTTACTGCTCTGAAGCTTATGGTGACAAATTAAAAAATATCATATAAAAACTAGAAAGAAGCTTTCTGAGAAGCTGCTTTCTGATGTGTTAATTCATCTCACAAAGTTACACAATTGCTTTCATGGAGCAGTTTGATAGCATTGTTTTCATTGCATCTGAGATGGGATATTTTGGGTCACATTGAAACCTATGGTGACAAAGGAAATATCCTCAGATAAAAACTAGAAAGAAGCTTTAGAGGAACTGCTTTGTAATTAGTGAATTCATCTCGCAGAGTTACACCTCTCTTTTCATTGAGCAGTTTTGTAGCACTCTTTTGTGGGAATCTGCAAAGGGATTTTCTGGAGCTCATGGAGGCCTATGGTGAAAAAGGAAATATCTTCAGATAAAAACTGGAGAGAAGTTGTTTGAGAAACTGTTTTGTGAAGTGTGTTTTCACCTCATAGGGATAAACCATTTTGTTGATTGAGCAGCTTTTCATCACTTTTTTTTCTGGTGTCTGGGAAGCAATATTTGGGAGCACATTGAGGCTGATGTTTGAAAAGTAAATATGCAAAGATAAAAACTAGAAAGGAGCTTTCTGACAAATTTCTTTGTAATGGGCCAATTCACCTCCCAGAGGTAACTGATTGTTTTTATTGAGCAATTTTGTAACCCTGTTTTTGTGGTATGTACAAAGGAATATTCGGAGCTCAGAGAAGCATATGGTGAAAAAGGAAATACCCTCAGATAAAAACTAGAATGAAGCTTTCTGAGAGAATCTTTTGTGATGGGCAAATTCATCTCACAGAGTTAAAGCTTCCTTTTCATTGAGAAGTGTGTTAGCACTCTTTTTGTGGAATATGCAAGGGATATTCAGGAGCAGATAGAGGCCAATGTTGAAAAAGGAATTATCTACAGGTAAAAACTGGAGAGAAATTTTCTGATAACCCCTTTGTGATGTGTGCATTAATCTCATAGAGGTAAAGCTTTCTGTTGAGAGAGCAGTTTGGCATCACTGTTCTTGTGGTGTCTGAGAAGGGATAGTTGGGAGCGCATGGAAGTCGACGGTGGAAAAGGAAATATCCTGAGATAAAAACTAGAAAGAAGCTTTCTGCGAAATTTATTTGGGATGGGTGAATTCATCACACAGAATTACATGATATTTTTCTTTGAGCAGTTTGGTAGCACTGTTTTCATGGAATCTACAAAAGGATATTTGAAAGCAGCTAGAGGCCTATGGTGAAAAAGGAAATAATTTCAGATGAAAACTGGAGAGAAGTACTTTGAGAAACGGTTTTATGATGTGCGTATTCATCTCATAAAGTTTAAAATTTTTGTTGATTGAGTAGTTCATCATCGCTGTTTTTGTGGTATCTGAGAGGAGTTAGTTAGGAGCACATTGACGTCTATGGTGAAAAAGGAAATACTCTCAGATTTAAACTAGAAAGAAGGTTTCTGAGAAACTGCTTTGTGATGTATGAATTCATCTCACAGAGTTAATCCTTTCTCTTCTTTGAGCAGATTGGTAACACTTTTCTGTGGAATCTGCAAAGGGATATTCGGGAGTGCATAGAGTCCAATGGCGAAAAAAGAAATATCTTCAGGTAAAAACTGGAGAGAAGGTTTCTGAGAAACTCCTTTGTGAGGAGTGCATTCATCTCATAGAGCTAAATGTTTCTGTTGAGGGAGCACTTTGGCATCACGGTTTTTGTGGTGTCTGAGAAGGGATATTTGGGAGCTCATTGAAGCACATGGTGGAAAAGCAAATATCCTGAGATAAAAACTGGAAAGAAGCTTCCTGAGAAACTACTTTGTGATGGGCCAATATATCTCACAGCATCACATCATTCTTTTCATGGAGCTGTCTGTTAGCACTGTTTTTGTGGAATCTGCAGAGGGATATTTGGGACCGCATAGAGGCCTAAAGTAACAAAAGAAAATTCTTCAGGTAAAAACAGGAGAGAAGATTTTGGAGAAACTCCTTTGTGATGTCTGCATTCATCTAATAGAGCTAAAGGTTTCTGTTGAGGGAGCACTTTGGCATTACTGTTTTTCTGGTGTCTTATAATGTATATTTTGGAGCTCATTGAAGCCTATGGTGGAAAAGGAAATATCCTCATATAAAAACTAGAAAGAAGCTTTCTGAGAAAAAGTTTGTGATGTGTTACCTCATCTCACAGAGTTACATGATTCTTTTCATAGATCAATTTGGTAGCACTGTTTTTTGGGACTCAGAAGGAATATTTTTGATCACATTGAAGCCTATGGTGACAATGGAAATATCTTCAGATTTCTACTTGAAAGAAGCTTTCTGATAAACGTCTTGTAATGTGTGGATTCATCTTACATATACACAGTTCGTTTCATAGAGCAGTCTGCTAACACTGTTTTCATGGAATCTTCAAAGGGATATTTGGGAGTGAATCTAGACCTCTAGTAAAAAAGGTAATATCCTCAGATAAAAACTAGAAAGAAGCCTTCTTAGAAACTGCTTTGTGACGTGTGAATTCATCCTATGTAATAACACTGTACTTTTCATTAAGCAGTTTGATAGCACTGTTTTCGTGGAATATGCAATAGGATATTTGGGAGCACGTTGAAGTCTATGCTGACAGAGGAAATATCCCCAGATAAAAGCCAAAAGGAAGAGTTCTGAGAAAGCTCTTTGTGATGTGTGAATTCACCTCACTGCCTTCCACCATTCTTTTCATTGAGACGTTTGCTAATACTTTACTCATGGAATCTGCTATGGGATATTCTGGAGCACATTGAGGAATGTGGTGAAAAAGAAATATCCTCAGAAAAAATCTAAAAAGAATCTTTCTGAGAAACAGCTTTATGATATGTGAATTCATCTCACAGAGTTACACCACTCTTTTCATGAAACATATAGGTAGCATTGTTTTTGGGGAATCTGATAAGGGATACTTTGGATGGCGTTGAAGTGTATGGTGAAAAAGGAAATATCCTCACATAAAAAGTGGAAAGAAGCTTTCTGAGAAACTGTTTTGTGATGTGTTAATTCATCTCAAAGAGTTACATGATTCCTTTTTTGGAGCAGATTCTTAATATTGTTTTCATGGAATCTACAATAGGATATTGGGAGTGATTGGAAACATATGGTGACAAACGAAATATCCTCAGACAAAAAGCAAAAAGAAGCTTTCTGAGAAACTGCTTTGTGATGTGTGAATTCATCTCACAGAGTTACATGATTTTTTTCTTGGATCAGTTTGGTAGCACTGTTTTTGGGGAATCTGAGAAGGGATACTTCTGATCGCATAGAAGTGTATGGTGACAAATGAAATATCCTCATATATAACTAGAAAGAAGCTTTCTGAGAAAGTGTTTTGTGAATTCATCTCACAAAGGTATACCTTGCTTTTCATGGAGCAGTTTGCTAAAACTCTTTTCGTGGAATCTGCAAAGGGATATTTGGGAGCACATTGAAGCCTATGGTGGAAAAGGAATATCCTCAGATAAAAAGTAGAAAGAAACTTTCTGAGAAACTGCTTCATGATGTGTGAATTCATCTTACAGAGTTACACTGTTCTTTTTATTGAGAAGTTTGCTAACACTGTTTTCTTGGAATCTTCAGTGTGATATTTTGGAGTGCATTGAAACTTACAGTGACAAAGGAATTATCCTCATATAAAAACTAGAAGGAAGTTTTCTGGGAAACCACGTTGTGATGTGTTCATTCAATTCACAGAGTTACGTGATCCTTTTCATAGTTCAGTTTGGTAGCACTGTTTTTGGGGAATCTGAGAACGGATATTTTGGTTGTCATTGAAACCTGTGGTGTCAAAGGAAATAACCTCAGATAAAAACTAGAAAGAAGCTTTCTGAGAAAGTGCATTGTGATGTGTGAATTCACCTCACAGAATTACACCTTTCTTTTCATGGAGCAATTTGCTAACACCATTTTCGTGGAATCTGCAAAGGGATATTTGGAAGTGCATTGAGGCCTATGGAAAACAAGGATATATCTTCAGATAAAAACTAGAAAGAAGCTTCAGAGAAACTGCTTTGTAATATGTGAATTCATCTTACAGAGACACACCTTTCTTTTCATTGAGCAGCTTGATAACACTGTATTCATGGAATCTCAATAGTATATTTTGGAGTACATGGAAGCCTATAGTGAGAAAGGAATTATCCTCTGGTGAAAACCCAAAAGAAGCTTTCTGTGAAACTTCTTTGTGATGTGTGAATTCACCTCACAGAATTACACCTTTCTTTTCTTTGAGAAGTTTGTCAACACTTTTTTCGTGGAAACTGCATTGGGGTATTCCATAGCGCATTGAGGATTATGGTGAAAAAGGATATAAACTCTGAAAAAATAGAAAGAAGCTTTCTGAGAAACAGCTTTGTGATGTGTGAATTCATCTCTCAGAGTTACACCACAATTATTATGGAGTTATTTGGTAACACTGTTTTGGGGGGTCTGAGAGGGCATATTTTGAATTGCCTTGAAATCTACAGTGAAAAGGAAATATCCTCAGATTAAAATTTGAAAGAAGCGTTCTGTGAAGCTCCTTAGTGATGTGTGAATTCATATCACAGAGTTAAACTGTTCTATTAATTGAGCAGTTTGCTAACACTGTTTTCTTGCCATCTGTTATGTGACATTTCAGACCGCATGGAAGCCTATGGTGACATTGGAAATATTCTCATATAAAAACTAGAAAGAGGCTTTCTGATATACTGCTTTGTGATGTGTTAATACATCTCAGAGCATTGTATGATGCTTATCGTGGATCAGTTTGTTAGCACTGCTTTTGTGGAATCTAAGAGAGGATATTTTGGATCACTTTGAAGCCCATGGTGCCAAAGAAAATATCCTCAGTTAAAAACTAGAAAGAAGCTTCCTGAGAACATTCTTTGTGATGTGTGAATTTATCTCACAGAGTTAAAACTTTCTTTTCTTTTCTTTTTTTTAGGATTGCAAAAATTTATTAAAATTGGAGACACTGTTTTAATCTTCTTGTGTCATGAGACTCCAACAGGCTGTCTACAAAGACCATTGGGAGGCTGAGGATCACTTGAGCCCAGAAATCTGAGGCTGTAGTAAACCTCAAAGGGCCACTGCACTCCAGCGTGGGTGAGGCAAGACCCTTTCAAGCGGTAAGCTGCATGCTTGCTTGCTGTGGTCATTAAAAACCCTAGTTTAGGATAACAGGTCTGCCTGCATTTCTTCAAGCATGAAGTCTGAGTCCTGATATTCAGGGACAATACACAGTAAGACAACTTGCATACAATTAAGGGTAACCCAAAATCTCCAAATACTGTAGAATGACTATATTCCCTTTTTCAGGGCATCAAATAGAATGTTACAGCCATGGAGCAGTTTGATAACACAGATTTTGTGGAATCTGCAAAGGGATATTTGGGAGCAAATTGAGGTCTATGGTGAAAAAGGAAATATCCTCAGATAAAAAGTAGAAAGAAACTTTCTGAGAAACTGCTTCATGATGTGTGAATTCATCTTACAGAGTTACACTGTTCTTTTTATTGAGAAGTTTGCTAACACTGTTTTCTTGGAATCTTCAGTGTGATATTTTGGAGTGCATTGAAACTTACAGTGACAAAGGAATTATCCTCATATAAAAACTAGAAGGAAGTTTTCTGGGAAACCACGTTGTGATGTGTTCATTCAATTCACAGAGTTACGTGATCCTTTTCATAGTTCAGTTTGGTAGCACTGTTTTTGGGGAATCTGAGAACGGATATTTTGGTTGTCATTGAAACCTGTGGTGTCAAAGGAAATAACCTCAGATAAAAACTTGAAATAATTTTTCCGAGAAAGTTATTTGAGATGTTTGAATTCATCTCACAAATTTACACCTTTCTTTTCATGGAGCAATTTGCTAACACCATTTTCGTGGAATCTGCAAAGGGATATTTGGAAGTGCATTGAGGCCTATGGAAAACAAGGATATATCTTCAGATAAAAACTAGAAAGAAGCTTCAGAGAAACTGCTTTGTAATATGTGAATTCATCTTACAGAGACACACCTTTCTTTTCATTGAGCAGCTTGATAACACTGTATTCATGGAATCTCAATAGTATATTTTGGAGTACATGGAAGCCTATAGTGAGAAAGGAATTATCCTCTGGTGAAAACCCAAAAGAAGCTTTCTGTGAAACTTCTTTGTGATGTGTGAATTCACCTCACAGAATTACACCTTTCTTTTCTTTGAGAAGTTTGTCAACACTTTTTTCGTGGAAACTGCATTGGGGTATTCCATAGCGCATTGAGGATTATGGTGAAAAAGGATATAAACTCTGAAAAAATAGAAAGAAGCTTTCTGAGAAACAGCTTTGTGATGTGTGAATTCATCTCTCAGAGTTACACCACAATTATTATGGAGTTATTTGGTAACACTGTTTTGGGGGGTCTGAGAGGGCATATTTTGAATTGCCTTGAAATCTACAGTGAAAAGGAAATATCCTCAGATTAAAATTTGAAAGAAGCGTTCTGTGAAGCTCCTTAGTGATGTGTGAATTCATATCACAGAGTTAAACTGTTCTATTAATTGAGCAGTTTGCTAACACTGTTTTCTTGCCATCTGTTATGTGACATTTCAGACCGCATGGAAGCCTATGGTGACATTGGAAATATTCTCATATAAAAACTAGAAAGAGGCTTTCTGATATACTGCTTTGTGATGTGTTAATACATCTCAGAGCATTGTATGATGCTTATCGTGGATCAGTTTGTTAGCACTGCTTTTGTGGAATCTAAGAGAGGATATTTTGGATCACTTTGAAGCCCATGGTGCCAAAGAAAATATCCTCAGTTAAAAACTAGAAAGAAGCTTCCTGAGAACATTCTTTGTGATGTGTGAATTTATCTCACAGAGTTAAAACTTTCTTTTCTTTTCTTTTTTTTAGGATTGCAAAAATTTATTAAAATTGGAGACACTGTTTTAATCTTCTTGTGCCATGAGACTCCAACAGGCTGTCTACAAAGACCACTGGGAGGCTGAGGATCACTTGAGCCCAGAAATCTGAGGCTGTAGTAAGGCTCAAAGGGTCACTGCACTCCAGCGTGGGTGAGGTAAGACCCTTTCAAGCGGTAAGCTGCAGTCTTCCTTGCTGTGGTCATTAAAAACCCTAGTTTAGGATAACAGGTCTGCCTGCATTTCTTCAAGCATGAAGTCTGAGTCCTGATATTCAGGGACAATACACAGTAAGACAACTTGCATACAATTAAGGGTAACCCAAAATCTCCAAATACTGTAGAATGACTATATTCCCTTTTTCAGGGCATCAAATAGAATGTTACAGCCATGGAGCAGTTTGATAACACAGATTTTGTGGAATCTGCAAAGGGATATTTGGGAGCAAATTGCAGCCTATGGTGATAAAGTAAATATCCTCATTAAAAAAACAAAAAAAGATTTCTGCGAAACTGCTTTGTGATGTGTGAATTCATCTCACAGAGTTACACTGTTCTTTTCATTCAGCAGTTTGCTAACACTGCTGTCTTGGAATCTGCAATGGGATATTTCGAAGAAAATTGAAGGCTGTTGTGCCAATGGAAATATCCTGAGATAAAAACCATAAAGAAGCGTTCTGAGAAACTGCTTTGTGCTTTGTGAATTTATCTCACAGACTTACATGATTCTTTTCATGGAGCAGTTTGCTAACAATCTTTTCGTGGAATCTGCAAAGGGATACTTGTGAGAGCATTGAGGCCTATGGTTATAAAGGAAATACCCTCAGATAAAAACTAGAAAGAAACTTTCTTAGAAACTCCTTTGTGATGTGTAAATTCATCTCACAGAGTTACACTGTTCTTTTCATTGAGCAGTTTGCCCACACTGTTTTTTTGGAATCCTCAATTGTATATTTTGGAGTGCATTCATGCTTATGGTGACAAATTAAAAAATATCATATAAAAACTAGACAGAAGCTTTTGGAGAAACTACTTTGTTATGTGTATATTGATCCCTCATAGTTACATGATCCTTTTCATGTATCAGTTTGCTAGCAGTGTTTTTGGGGTATCTGAGAAGGGATATTTTCAATTGCATTGAAGTCTATAGCGACAAAGGAAATATCCTCATATAAAAACTGGAAAGAAGCTTCCTGAGAAACCACTGTGTGATATGTTAATTCCACTCACAGAGGTACATGTTTCTTTTCGTGTAACACTTTGCTATCACTGCACTGTTTTCGTGGAATCTGCAGAGGGATATTTTCTTTTTTTTTTTTTTTACATTTTTTTACAATTTTTTTAATGTCTCCATATTATTTCACTGCTCGGAATACCATAATTTAGCAATGCCCCCTTTTAAAACATTTTCCACTTTTAACTATTACAAATACATGAAGCAAGCAAATCTGGCTGACAATTAACTAGGATTAAAAAGAAAAAATAAGTTTTGAAAAATTTGAAAATGAATACAAATGTTCCAAGAGGCAAATACATTTACAAAACTCCCTCAGAGTTTAAAAAAAAGAGAGAGACAGAGAGAGATACAATAATGATTATAAGCAAAGTCTTGTTTGGAGTAGTTTGTGTTTTACTGAACTGCCTTCAGTAGCATTGCTTTAGGTCCAATCGTGCACAGTGAAATGAATTTACAGTTAAAAATTAATACTTTCAATACAATGTGAGACTAATGGTAGGGGTGAATATATACTTTCTTTTTTTTATTATACTTTACGTTCTAGGGTACATGCATAAATTTATATCATGTATAACTCCCCAATGCAATCCCTCCCTCCTCCCCCCTCCCCATGATAGGCCCCAGTGTGTGATGTTCCCCTTCCGAGTCCAAGTGATCTCATTGTTCAGTTCCCACCTATGAGTGAGAACATGCGATGTTTGGTTTTCTCTTCTTGTGATAGTTTGCTAAGAATGATGGTTTCCAGCTGCATCCATGTCCCTACAAAGGACGCAAACTCATCCTTTTTGATGGCTGCATAGTATTCCATGGTGTATATGTGCCACATTTTCTTAATCCAGTCTGTCACAGATGGACATTTGGGTTGATTCCAAGTCTTTGCTATTGTGAATAGTGCTGCAATAAACATACGTGTGCATGTGTCTTTGTAGTAGAGTAATTATAATCCTTTGGGTATATACCCAGTAGTGGGATGGCTGGGTCATATGGTACATCTAGTTCTAGATCCTTGAGGAATTGCCATACTGTTTTCCATAATGGTTGAACTAGTTTACAATCCCACCAACAGTGTAAAAGTGTTCCTATTTCTCCACATGCTCTCCAACACCTGTTGTTTCCTGACTTCTTAATGATTGCCATTCTAAGTGGTGTGAGATGGTATCTCATTGTGGTTTTGATTTGCATTTCTCTGATGGCGAGTGATGATGAGCATTTTTTCATGTGTCTGTTGGCTGTATGGATGTCTTCCTTTGAGAAATGTCTGTTCATATCCTTTCCCCACTTTTTGATGGGGTTGTTTGTTTTTTTCTTGTATATTTGTTTGAGTTCTTTGTAGATTCTGGATATTAGCCCTTTGTCAGATGAGTAGGTTGCAAAATTTTCTCCCATTCTGTAGATTGCCTGTTCACTCTGATGGTAGTTTCTTTTGCTGTGCAAAAGCTCTTTAGTTTAATCATATCTCATTTGTCAATTTTGGCTTTTGCAGCCGTTGCTTTTGGTGTTTTAGACATGAAGTCCTTGCACATGCCTATGTCCTGAATGGTACTACCTAGATATTCTTCTAGGGTTTTTTTGGTATTAGGTTTAACATTTAAGTCTCTAATCCATCTTGAATTAATTTTCGTATAGAGGTAAGGAAAGGATCCAGTTTCAGCTTTCTACTTATGGCTAGCCAATTTTCCAAGCACCATTTATTAATAGGGAATCCTTTCCCCATTTCTTGTTTATCTCAGGTTTGTCAAAGATCAGATGGCTGTAGATGTGTAGTATTATTTCTGAGGACTCTTTCTGTTCCATTGGTCTATATCTCTGTTGTGGTTTTGGTTACTGTAGCCTTGTAGTATAGTTTGAAGTCAGGTAGTGTGACGCCTCCAGCTTTGTCCTTTTGACTTAGGATTGTCTTGGCAATGCGGGCTCTTTTTGGTTCCATATGAACTTTAAAGCCGTTTTTTCCAATTCTGTGAAGAAAGTCATTGGTAGCTTGATGGGGATGGCATTGAATCTATAAATCACCTTGGGCAGTATGGCCATTTTCACGATATTGATTCTTCCTATCCATGAGCATGGTATGTTCTTCCATTTGTTTGTGTCCTCTTTGATTTCACTGAGCAGTGGTTTGTAGTTGTCCTTGAAGAGGTCCTTTACATCCCTTGTAAGTTGGACTCCTAGGTATTTTATTCTCTTTGAAGCAATGTGAATGGAAGTTCATTCATGATTTGGCTCTCTGCTTGTCTGTTACTGGTGTATAAGAATGCTTGTGAGTTTGCACATTAATTTTGTATCCTGAGACTTTGCTGAAGTTGCTTATCAGCTTAAGGAGATTTTGGGCTGAGATGATGGGGTTTTCTAAATATACCATCATGTCATCTGCAAATAGGGACAATTTGACTTCTTCTTTTCCTAACTGGATACCCTTGATTTCTTTCTCTTGCCTGATTGCCCTAGCCAGAACTTCCAACACTATGTTGAATAGGAGTGGTGAGAGAGGGCATCCCTGTCTTGTGCCAGTTTTCAAAGGGAATTTTTCCAGTTTTTGCCCATTCAATATGGTATTAGCTGTGGGTTTGTCATAAATAGCTCTTACTATTTTGAGATACGTTCCATCAATACCAAATTTATTGAGCGTTTTTAGCATAAAGGGCTGTTGAATTTTGTCAAAAGCCTTTTCTGCATCTATTGAGATAATCATGTGGTTCTTGTCTTTGGTTCTGTTTATATGCTGGATTACGTTTATTGATTTGCGAATGTTGAACCAGCCTTGCATCTCAGGGATGAAGCCCACTTGATCATGGTGGATAAGCTTTTTGATGTGCTGCTGAATCCGGATTGCCAGTATTTTATTGAGAATATTTGCATCGATGTTCATCAGGGATATTGGTCTAAAATTCTCTTTTTTGTTGTGTCTCTGCCAGGCTTTGGTATCAGGATGATGTTGGCCTCATAAAATGAGTTAGGGAGGATTCCCTCTTTTTCTATTGATTGGAATATTTTCAGAAGGAATGGTACCAGCTCCTCCTTGTACCTCTGGTAGAATTCAGCTGTGAATCCATCTGGTCCTGGACTTTTTTTGGTGGGTAGGCTATTAATTGTTGCCTCAAATTCAGAGCCTGCTATTGGTCTATTCAGGGATTCAACTTCTTCCTGGTTTAGTCTGGGAGAGTGTAAGTGTCCAGGAAATTATCCATTTCTTCTAGATTTTCTACTTGACTTGTGTAGAAGCATTTATAGTATTCTCTGATGGTTGTTTGTATTTCTGTGGGGTCGGTGGTGATATCCCCTTTATCATTTTTTATTGCGTCTATTTGATTCCTCTCTCTTTTCTTCTTTATTAGTCTAGCTAGCAGTCTGTCAATTTTGTTGATCTTTTCAAAAAACTAACTCCTGGATTCATTGATTTTTTGGAGGGTTTTTTGTGTCTCTATCTCCTTCAGTTCTGCTCTGATCTTAGTTATTTCTTGCCTTCTGCTAGCTTTTGAATATGTTTGCTCTTGCCTCTCTAGTTCTTTTAGTTGTGATGTTAGAGTGTCAATTTTAGATCTCTCCTGCTTTCTCTTGTGGGCATTTAGTGCTATAAATTTCCCTCTACACACTGCTTTAAATGTGTCCCAGAGATTCTGGTATGTTGTATCTTTGTTCTCATTGGTTTCAAAGAACATCTTATTTCTGCTTTCATTTCATTATGTACCCAGTAGTCATTCAGGAGCAGGTTGTTCAGTTTCATGTAGTTGAGCGGTTTTGATTGAGTTTCTTAGTCCTGAGTTCTAGTTTGATTGCACTGTGGCCTGAGAGACAGTTTGTTATAATTTCTGTTCTTTTACATTTGCTGAGGAGTGCTTTACTTCCAATTATGTGGTCAATTTTGGAATAAGTGCGATGTGGTGCTGAGAAGAATGTATATTCTGTTGATTTGGGATGGAGAGTTCTGTAGATGTCTATTAGGTCCGCTTGGTGCAGATCTGAGTTCAATTCCTGGATATCCTTGTTAACTTTCTGTCTCGTTGATCTATCTAATGTTGACAGTGGAGTGTTGAAGTCTCCCATTATTATTGTATGGGAGTCTAAGTCTCTTTGTAGGTCTCTAAGGACTTGCTTTATGAATCTGGGTGCTCCTGTATTGGGTGCATATATCTTTAGGAGAGTTAGCTCTTCCTGTTGAATTGATCCCTTTACCATTATGTAATGGCCTTCTTTGTCTCTTTTGATCTTTGATGGTTTAAAGTCTGTTTTATCAGAGACTAGGATTGCAACCTCTGCTTTTTTTTGTTCTCCATTTGCTTGGTAGATCTTCCTCCATCCCTTTATTTTGAGCCTATGTATGTCTCTGCATGTGAGATGGGTCTCCTGAATACAGCAGACTGATGGGTCTTGACTCTTTATCCAGTTTGCCAGTCTGTGTTTTAATTGGAGCATTTAGTCCATTGACATTTAAGGTTAATATTGTTATGTGTGAACTTGATCCTGTCATTATGATATTAACTGGTTATTTTGCTCGTTAGTTGATGCAGTTTCTTCCTAGCCTCGATGGTCTTTACATTTTGGCATGTTTTTGCAATGGCTGGTACCGGTTGTTCCTTTCCATGTTTAGGGCTTCCTTCAGGGTGTCTTGTAAGGCAGGCCTGGTGGTGACAAAATCTCTAAGCATTTGCTTATCTGTAAAGGATTTTATTTCTCCTTCACTGATGAAGCTTAGTTTGGCTGGATATGAAATTCTGGGTTGAAAATTCTTTTCTTTAAGAACGTTGAATATTGGCCCCCACTCTCTTCTTGCTTGTGAGGTTTCTGCTGAGAGATCTGCTGTTAGTCTGATGGGCTTCCCTTTGTGGGTAAACCGACCTTTCTCTCTGGCTGCCCTTAAGATTTTTTCCTTCATTTCAACTTGGTGAATCTGGCAATTATGTGTCTTGGAGTTGCTCTTCTGGAGGAGTATCTTTGTGGCGTTCTCTGTATTTCCTGAATTTGAATGTTGGCCTGCCCTACTAGGTGGGGAAGTTCTCCTGGATGATATCCTGAAGAGTGTTTTCCAACTTGGTTCCATTTTCCCCCCACTTTCAGGCACCCCAATCAGATGTAGATTTGATCTTTTTACATAATCCCATACTTCTTGCAGGCTTTGTTCATTTCTTTTTCTTCTTTTTTCTTTTGTTTCTCTTCTCGCTTCATTTCATTCATTTGATCCTCAATCGCTGATAATCTTTCTTCCAGTTGATCGAGTCAGTTACTGAAGCTTGTGCATTTGTCACGTATTTCTCGTGTCATGGTTTTCATCTCTGTCATTTCGTTTATGATCTTCTCTGCATTAATTAGTCTAGCTGTCAATTCTTCCATTCTTTTTTCAAGATTTTTAGTTTCTTTGCGCTGGGTACGTAATTCCTGCTTTAGCTCTGAGAGGTTTGATGGACTGAAGCCTTCTTCTCTCATCTCGTCAAAGTCATTCTCTGACCAGCTTTGATCCATGCTGGCGGTGGGCTGTGCTCCTTTGCAGGGGGAGATGTGCTCTTATTTTTGGAATTTCCAGCTTTTCTGCCCTCCTTCTTCCCCATCTTTGTGGTTTTATCTGTCTCTGGTCTTTGATGATGGTGACGTACTGATGGGGTTTTGGTATAGGTGTCCTTCCTGTTTGATAGTTTTCCGTCTGACAGTCAGAATGACTGTCTGTTGGTCTGTTGAAGATTGCTTGAGGTCCACACCAGACCCTGTTTGCCTGGATATCAGCAGCAGAGGTTGCCGAAGATAGAATATTGCTGAACAGCGAGTGTACCTGTCTGATTCTTCCTTCGGAAGTTTCCTCTCAGGGGTGACTCCACCCTGTGAGGTGTGGGGTGTCAGACTGCCCTTAGTGGGGGATGTCTCCCAGCTAGGCTACTCAGGGGTCAGGGTCCCACCTGAGCAGGCAGTCTGTCCGTTCTCAGATCTCATCCTCCGCATTGGGAGATTCACGGCTCTCCCCAAAGCTGTCAGACAGAGTCGTTCGCGTCTGCACCAGCCCCCGCTGCTTCTCCTATTGGACTGCAGCTGTGCACTGTCCGCAGAGGTAGAGTCAACAGAGACAGGCAGGCTACCTTGAGCTGCTGTGAGCTCCACCCAGTTCGAGCTTCCCAGCGGCTTTACCTACTTAAGCCTCAGCAATGGCGGGTGCCCCTCCCCCAGTCTCGCTGCTGCCTTGCGGATCAATCGTGGCAGACTGCTGTGTTAGCAGTGAGGGAGGCTCCGTGGTGTGGGACCCTCCCGGCCAGGTGTGGGATATATTCTCCTGGTGTGCCTGTTTCCTTAAAGCGCAGTATTGGGGTGGGAGTTACCCGATTTTCCAGGTGTTGTGTGTCTCAGTTCCCCTGGCTAGGAAAAGGGATTCCCTTCCCCCTTGTGCTTCCAGGTGTGGCGATGCCTCGCCCTGCTTCAGCTCACGCTGGTCTGGCTGCAGCAGCTGACCACCACCAATTGTCTGGCACTCCCTAGAGAGATGACCCCAGTACCTCAGTTGAAAATGCAGAAATCACCAGTCTTCTGTGTCGCTCGCACTGGGAGTTGGAGACTGGAGCTGTTCCTACTCGGCCATCTTGCTCCGCCCACCGGGGGATATTTTCAAGTGCATTGTGGTCTATGATGAAAAAGGAAATATCCTCAGATAAGAACTAGAAAGAAACTTTTTGAGAAACTTCTTTGTGATGTGTGAATTCATCTCACAGATTTACACCATTCTTTTCATGGAGCAGTTTGGTAGCAGTGTATTTGGGGATCTGAGTTGGGATATTTTGAATTGCATTGAAGCCTACAGTGACAAATAAAATATCCTCAGATAAAAGCTAGTAAGAAGCTTTCTGAGAAACTTTTTTTGTGATGTGTTAATTCACCTCACAATGTTACACCTTTCTATTCATCAATCAGTTTGTTTACAAATGTTTTGTGGAGTCTGCGAAGGGGTATTTGGGAGGGCATTGCGGCCTATGGTGAAAAAGGAAATATTCTCGGAAAAATCGAGAAGGAAGTCTTCTGAGAAAATGCTTTATGATGTGTTAATTCATCTCAGGGAATTATATTATTCTTTTCGTGGATCAGTTTGGTAGCACTATTTCTGGGTAATCTGAGAAGGGATATTTTGGATCACATTGAAGAATATGGTGACAAAGTAAATATCCTCAGATAAAACTAGAAGGAATCTTTCTGAGAAACTGTTTGTGTTGTGAGAATTCATCTCACAGAATTACACTGTTCTTTTCATTGAGGAGTTTGCTAACACAGTTTTCTTGGAATCTGCAATGGGATATTTCAGAGCACATTGAAACTTATGTTGACAAATGAAATATCCTCATATAAAAACTAGAAAGAAATACTCCGAGAAACTGCTTTGTGATGTTTCAATTCAGCCCACAGAGTTCACGATTCTTTCCGTGAACAGTTTGGTAGCACTGCTTTTGCAGAATCGAGAATGGATATTAGTATTGAAGTCTATGGGGACTAAGCAAATATCCTCAGATAAAACTAGAAAGAAACCTTCTGAGGAATTTTTCCGTGATGTGTGAATTCATCTCACAGTCTTACACATTTCTTTTCATGGAGCGGTTTTGTGACACTGTTTTTGGGGAATCTGAGAAGGGATATTTGGAACTGCACTGAAGCTTATGGTGATAAAGGGAATATCCTCAGATGAAAACTAGAAAGAAGCTTTCTGAGGAACTGCTTTGTGATGTGTGAATTCATTCCACAAAGTTACATCATTCTTTTCATTGAGCAGTTTAATAACACTGTTTTCATGGAATCTACCATAGGATATTTTGGATCACATTGAAGCCTATGGTGATATAGAAAATATCCTCAGATATAAACTAGAAGGAAGATTTCTGAGAAAGTTCTTGGTGATGTGTGATTTCATCTCACAGAATTACACCTTTTTTTTCTAGGAGTCGTTTGCTAGCACTGTTTTCTTGGAATATGCAAAGGGATATTTGAGAGCACATTGATTCATATACTGAAAAAGGAAATATCTTCAGATAATAAGTAGAAAGAATCTTCCTGAGAAATTGCTTTTTGATTTGTGAATTCATCTCACAGAGTTACATTGTTGTTTCCTTGAGCAGTCTGAAAACAGTGGTTTTGTGGAATCTGTAATAGGACACTTGGGAGCGCATTGAAGCCTATGTTGACAAAGGAAATATCCTCAGATAAAAACCAAAAGGAAGCTTTCTGAGTATCTGGTCTGTGATGTGTAAATCCATGCCACAGAGTTACACCATTATTTTCATTGAGAATTTTGCTAACACTTTTTTCGTTTAATATGCATGGATATTCAGGAATGCTTTGAGGAATATGGTGAAAAAGGAAATATGCTCAGATAAAAATAAGAAAGAAGTCATCTGAGAAACATCTTTGTTGTTTGTGAATTCATCTCACAGAGATACATCATTCTTTTCATTTAACAGTTTCATAGCACTGTTTTTGGGAAATATGAGTAGGGATATTTTGGGTCACATTGAAGCCTATGATGACAAAAGTAATATCCCAAGACAAAAACCAAAAAGAACATTTCTGAGAAAATGCTTTGTGATGTGTGAATTCAACTCACAGATTTACACCTTTCTTTTCTTGGAGTAGTTTGATAACACTATTTTAGTGGAATCTGTAAAGGGATATTCACAAGTGCATTGAGGCAAATGTTGAAAAAGCAAATATCCTCAGACAAATACTAGAAAGAAGCTTTCTGAGAAACTGCTTTGTGATTGATGAATTTATCTCACAGTGTTACATGATTCTTTTCATGGAGCAGCTTTGGTAGCACTGTTTTTGAGGAATCTGAAAAGAGATATTTTGAATCGCAATGAAGCCTATACTCACAAAGGAAATATACTCGGATAAAAACTAGAAAGAAACTTTCTGAGAAACTACTTTGTGACGCGTGAATTTATCTCACAGATTTACAACTTTCTTTTCATTTTGAACTTTGCTAACACTTCTTTCGTGGCATCTGCAATGGAATATTCTGGAGGGCATTGAGGAATATGGGGAAAAGGAATATAGGCTCAGATCAAAACTAGAAAGAAGGTTTCTGAGAAACAGTTTTGTGAAGTGTGAATTCATTTCACAGAGTTACACAAATCTTTTCACCGAGCAGTTTGGTTGCAATGTTTTTAGTGAATCTGAGAAGGCATAATTTGGATCTCATTGAAACCTATATTGGCAAAGGATATAGCCTAAGTTAATAACTAGAAAGAAGCTTTCTGAGAATGTTCTTTGTGATGTGTGAATTCATTTCACAGAGGTACTCCTTTCTTTTCATGGAGCAGTTTGCTAACACTGTTCATTTATTTGGTACGGAATATCTGGAACGCATTGAGGCCTATAGTGAAAAATGGAATATCCTCAGACAAAAACTAGAAAGAAGCATTCTGGGAAACCTTTTTGTGAGGTTTGATTTCATCTTATAGAACTACAGCATTCTTTTCATTGAGCAGTTTGATAAACACTCTTTCCTGGAATTGCAAAAAGGATATTTTGGAGCATATTGAAGCTATGGTGACAAAGGTAATATCCTCAGACAATACCAAAAAGAAGTTTTCTCAGAAGCTGCTTTGTGATGTGTGAATTCCTTCACAGATTTACACGTATGTTTCATGGAAATTTGCTAGCATTATTTCCTGGAAAGTTCAAAGGATATTTATGTGCGCATTGATGCAAAAGGTAAAAAGGAAATAATCTGAGACAAAAACTAGAAAGAAGCTTTCTGAGAAACTGCTTTGTGATTTGTGAATTTGTCTTTCAGAGTTACATGTTCTTTTCATGGAGCAGTTTGGTAGCACTCTTTTTGGGGAATCTGAGAAGGGATATTTGGATTGCATGAAGCCTATGGGGACAAATGAAATATCCTCTGATAAAAACTAGAAAAAATAATCTGAGAAACTTCTTTTTATGGGTCAATTCGTCTCAGTGTTACACCTGTATTTTCATTGAGAATTTTGCTAACAACATTTTCCTGGAAGCTGCAATGGGATATTCTGAGGTGCATTGAGGAATATGGTGAAAAGGGAAATATCCTTAGACAAAAACTAGAAACAAGTCTCTGAGAAACAGCTTTGTTTGTGTGAATTATCTCACGGAGTTACACTGTTCTTTGCATTGAGCAGTTTGCTTACACTGCTCACTTGGAATCTGTAATCTGATATTTTGGAGCACATTTAAACTTATGTAGACAAAGGAAATATCCGCATTAATAGCTAGAAAGAAGCTTTCTGAGAGACTCTTTTTGATTGTGAATTCTCTCACAGAATTACACTGGTATTTTATTGAGAAGTTTGCTCACACTTTTTCGTGGAATCTGTGATCAGATATTCAAGAGTGCATGAGGAATATGGTGAAGAGAGAAATATCCTTAGATAAAAACTAGAAGAAGCATCTGAGAAACAGCTTATGATGTGTGAATTCATTCACCAGAGTTACACTGTTTCATGCATTGACAAGTTTGCTTACACTTGTTTGTTGGAATCTGCAATTCGATTGCAGAGCACATTGAAACTTATGGAGACAAAGGAAATATCCTCATATAAAAACTAGAAAGAGTTTCTGTGTCATTGCCTTCTGATGTGCGAATTCATCTCACAGAGTTACACTGTTCTTTTCATTGAGCAGTTTCCTAACACTATTTTCTTGGAATCTGCAAAGGGATATTTCATAATGCATTGAAACTTATGGTGACAAAGGCAATATCCTCATATAAAAACTAGAAAGAAGCTTTCTGATAAACCATTTTGTGACGTGTTAATTCATCTCACAGAGTTACACGATTCCCTTCAGGGATCAGTTTGCTAGCACTGTTTTTGGGGAATCTGAGGAAGGATATTTTGGATTGCATTGAAGCCAATGGTGACAAAGGAAACATCCTTAGATAAAAACTATAAAGAAGCTTTCTGAGGAAGTTCTTTGTGATGTGTGAATTCATCTCACATAGTTGCACCTTTCTTTTCATGGAGCAGTTTGCTAAAACTGTTTTCGTGGAATCTACAAGGGACATTTTGGAGCGCAATGAGGCCTATAGTTAAAAAGGAAATATTCTCAGATAAACACTAGAAAAAAGCTTTCTGAAAATCTTCTTTGTGATGTGTCAATTCATCTCAGAGAGTTACACTGTTCTTTTTATGGAGCAGTTTGCTAACACTGTTTTCCTGGAACCTACAAAATGGTATTTGGGAGCATATTGAGGCCTATGGTGAAAAGAAAATATTCTCAGATAAAAACTAGAAAGAAGCTTTCTAAAAACTGCTTTATGCATATGAATTCATCTCACAGAGATACACTGTTCTTTTCATTGATCAGTTTGCTAACACTGTTTTCTTGGAATCTACAATGGGATATTTCAGAGCACATTGAAGTTTCTGGTTACAATTGAAATATCCTCATGTAAAAACTGGAAATAAGCTTTCTGAGAAACTGCTTTGTGATTTGTGCATTTATGTCACAGAGTTACATGATTCTATTCATGGAGCAGTTTGATAGCACCGTTTTTGGGAAATCTGAGAAGGGATATTTTGAATTGTATCGAAGCCTATGGTGACAAAGGAAATATCATCAGAAAGAAGCTAGAAAGATGCTTTCTGAGAAAGTTCTTTGTGCTGTGTGAATTCCTATCACAGAGTTATACCTTTCTTTTCTTGGAACAGTTAGGTAGCACTGTTTTTGGGGAATCTGTGAATGGATATATTTTGTTGCATTGAAGAATATAGTGACAAAGGAAATATCCTCAGATAAAAACTCGAAAGAAGCTTTCTAGAAACTTTTTTGTGATGAGTGAATTTATTTCACAGGGTTCCAAGATTTCTTTCATGGAGGAGTTTACTAACACTGTTTTCATGGAATTTGCAAATGAATAGTTTGGAGTGCGTTGAGGCCTATTGTGTAAAAGGAAATATCCTCAGATAAAAACTAGAAACAAGTTTTCTGAGAAACATCTTTGTGATATGTGAGTTCATCTCACAGAGTCACTCCATTCTTTCCATGGAAAAGTTTGGTATCACTGTTTTTGGGGAGTCTGAGAAGGGATATTTTGGATTATACTGAAGCCTATGGTGACAAAGGAAATATCTTCAGATAAAAACTAGAAAGAAGCTTTCTGAGAAATGTCTTTGTGATGTGTGTATTCATCTCACAGACTTACACGATTCTGTTCTTGGAGCACTTTGCTAACACTGTTTTCGTGGAATCTGCAATAGGATATTTGGGAACACATTGAAGCCTATGTTGACAAAGGAAATATCCTCAGACAAAAGCCATAAAGAAGCTTTCAGAGAAGTTGCTTGGTGATGCGTTAATTCATCTCACAGATTTCCACATTGCTTTTATGTAGCAGTTTGCTAACACTGTTTTTGGGAAATCTGCAAAGGGATATTCACGAGCTCATTGAGGCCTATGGTGATAAAGGAAAAATCCTCAGACAAAAGTGAGAAAGAAGCCCTCTGAGAAACTGCTTTGTGATTTGTGTATACATCTCATACAGTTATACAATTGTTTTCATGGAGCAGTTTGGTAGCACTGTTTTTCAGGAATCTATTAGGGATATTTTGGATTGCATTGAAGCTTATGTGACAAAGGAATATCTTCAGATAATAGCTATAAAGAGGGTTCTGAGAAACTCCTTTGTGATTTGTAAATTGGTGTCACAGAGTACCACCTTTCTTTTCATGGAGCAGTTTGGTAGCACTGTTTTGGGGGAATCTGAGATGCGATATTTTGGATAGGAATGAAGCCTCTGGTGACTAAGGAAATCTCCTCAGTTAAAAGCTAGAAAGAAACTTTCTGAGAATCTCTTCATGTTGTGTGTATTCATCTCACGGTGTTACACCTTTCTTTTTTGGAGGCGATTTCTAACAGTGTTTTCCTGGAATCTGCAGGGGATATTTAGGAGCTCCTTGAGGCCTAAATAGAAAAAGGAAATATCCTCACATAAAAATTAGAAAGAAGCTTTATGATAAACTCCTTTGTGATGGGTGAATTCATCTCATAGAGTTACATTGTTCTTTGAATTGAGCAGTTTGCTTACACTGTTTTCTTGGAATCTGCAATCTGATATTTCAGAGTGCATTGAAGCCTATTGTGACAAAAGAAATATCCTCAGATAATAGTTTCTGAGAAACTTCTTCATGGTGAGTGAATTCATCTCACGAGTTACCCTTTTCTTTTCATGGAGTAGTTTGGTAACATTGTTTTTTGTGTAATCTGCAAAGGGATATTTGGGAGCCCATAGAGTCCAATGGCGAAAAAGGAAATATCTTGGGTAAAAACTGGAGAGAAGCTTTCTGAGAATCTTCTTTGTGATGTGTGCATTCATCTCATAGATCCAAACGTTTCTGTTGAGGGAGCACTTTGGCATCACTGATTTCATCATTGAAGACTTCATCATTGAAGTCCATGTTAACAAAGGAAATATCCTCAGGTAAAAACCAAAAAGAAGCTTACTGTGAAACTGCTTTGTGATGTGTGAATTCATCTCACACAGTTACAAAGTTCTTTTCATTGAGAATTTCTTAACACTTTTTTTGTTTAATCTGCAATTGGATATTCAGGAGCGCATTGAGGAATATGGTGAAAATGGAAATATCCTCCAATGAAAACTAGAAAGAAGCTTTCTGAGAAACAACTTTGGGATGTGTAAATTTATCTCACAGTGTTACACCATTCTTTTCATGAAGCAGGTTGGTAGCACTGTTTTTATGGTATCTGAGAATGGATATTTTGGATCCCATTGAATCCTAGATAGACGAAGCAAATATACTCAGAAAAAAACTAGAATGAAGCTTTCTAAGAAACTTCTTTGTGATGTGTGAATTCATCTCACAGAGTTACACAATTATTTTCTTGGAACAGGTTGCTAACATCGTTCTCGTGGTATCTGCAATAGGATATTGGGAGCACATTGAAGTCTATGGTGTCAAAGGAAATATCCTCAGACAAAAACCAAAAAGAAGTTTCTGAGAAACTGTATTTTACTGTGTTAATTCATCTTGCAGATTTACACCATTGTTATCATGAAGCAATTTGCTGACACCGTTTTCGTGGACTCTGCAAAGGGATATTCGTGAGCTCATTGAAGCCTATGGTGAAAAAGGAAAACTGCTTTGTGATTTGTGAATTCATCTCACAAAGTTACACGATTCTTTTCATGGAGC
The DNA here is from genome assembly GCF_009764315.1 of Trachypithecus francoisi. Classification (NCBI taxonomy): domain Eukaryota; kingdom Metazoa; phylum Chordata; class Mammalia; order Primates; family Cercopithecidae; genus Trachypithecus; species Trachypithecus francoisi. Next base: position 43,841 of record NW_022680746.1, on the reverse strand, counting down.
AGTTTGGTAGCATAGCTTTTGGGGATTCTGAGAGGGATATTTTGGATCACATTGGGGCCTATGTGGACAAAGGAAATATCTTCAGATAAAAACTGGAAAGAAACTTTTTGAGAAAGTTCTTTGTGATGTATGACTTCATCTCACAGAGTTACACTTTTCTTTTCATGGAGCAGTTTGCTAACACTGTTTTCCTCGAATATGCAAAGGGATACTTGGGAGAGCCTTGAGGCCAATTTTGAAAAAGGGAGTATCCTCAGATAAAAACTTTAAAGTAGTGTTCTGAGAAATTGCTTTGTGATGTGTGAATTTATCTCACAGTGTTACACTGTTCTTTGCATTGAACAGTTTGCTTACTCTGGTTTATTCTGGAATCTGCAATCTAATATTTTGGAGAGCATTGAAGCTTATGGTGACAAAGGAAATATCCTCAGAGAAAGACTAAAAAGAAACTTTCAGTGAAACTGCTTTGTGATGTGTGAATTCAACTCATAGAATTACACTGTTCTTTTCATGGAGCAGTTCGCTAACATTGTTTTCTAGGAATCTGCAACAGGATTTTTTGGAGAGCATTGAAAATTAGGGTGACAAAGGAAATATCCTCAAACAAAAACTAAAAAGAAGCTTTCTGAGAAACTCCTTTGTGATTTGTGAATTTATCTCACAGAGTTACACGATGGTTTTCATGGAACAGTTTGGTTGCGCTGTTTTTGGGGAATGTGAGAAGGGACTTTTTGGATCACATTGAAAAATTTTGTGAAAAAGAAAATATCCTCAGATAAAAAGTACAAAGAAGCTTTCTGAGAAAGTTCTTTGAGATGTGTGAATTCCACTCACAGAGTTAAACCTTTCTTTTCATGGAGCAGTTTACTAAAACTGTTTTCCTGGAATTTGCAAAGGCATATTTGGGAGCACCTTGAGGCCTTGATAAGCTTTCTGAGAAACCACTTTGTGATGTGTGCATTCATTTCATAGACCTAAATGTTTCTGTTGAGGGAGCACTTTGGCATCACTGTTTTTGTGGTGTCTGAGAAGGGATATTTGGGAGCACATTGAAGCCTGTGATTTAAAAGGAAATATCCACATATAAAAACTAGAAAGAAGGTTTTTGTGAAACTGTCATGTGATGGGTGAATTCATCTCACAGTGTTACACCTTTCTTTTCATTGAGCAGTTTGGTAACACTGTTTTTCTGGAATCTGCAAAGGGATATTCGGGAGTGTATAGAGTCCAATGGTGAAAAAGGAAACATCTTCAGGTAAAAACTGGAGAGAAGCTTTCTGAGAAACTCCTTTGTGATATGTGTATTCACCTCATAGAGCTAAACGTTTCTGTTGAGGGAGCACTTTGGCATCACTCTTTTTGTGGTGTCTGAGAAGGGATATTTGGGAGTACATCGAAGCCTGTGATTTAAAAGGAAATATCCGCATTTAAAAACTAGTAAGAAGCTTTCAGAGAAACAGTTTTGTGATGTGTGAATTCATCTCACAGTTACACCATTCTTTTAATGGATTAGTTTGGTAGCACTGTTTTGGGGGAATCTGAGAAGGAATATTTGGATCACATTGAAGCCCATGTTGACAAAAGGAATATCCTCAGAAAAAAACTAGAAAGAAGTGTTCTGAAAAACAGCTGTGTGGTGCATGAATTTATCTTAGAGTTTCATCATTCTTTAAATTGAGCAGTTTGATCACACTGTTTTCATGTAATCTGCAATAGGATATTTTGGAGTGTGTTGAAGCCTATGCTGACAAAGGAAATATCCACAGATAAAAGTCCAAAAGCATTCTGTGAAACTGCTTTGTGATGTGTGACGTCATGTCACAGAGTTATACCACCGTTTTCATTGAAAAGTTTGCTAACACTTTTTTCGTTTAATCTGCTATGGGATATTGGGGAGCACACTGATTAAAATTGTGAAAAAGGAAATACCCTCAGATAAAAACTAGAAAGAAGTTTTCTGAGAAACATTTCTGTGATATATGAATTCACCTCACAGAGTTACACCATTCTTTTCATGGAACAGTTTGGAAGCACTGTTTTTGGGGAATCTGAGAAGGGATATTTTGGTTCACATTGAAGCCTATGGTGACAAAGGAAATATCCTCAATTAAAAACTAGAAAGAAGATTTCTGAGAAACTACTTCATCATGTGTGAATTCATCTCACAGAGTTACGCTGTTGTTTTCATTTAGCTATTTGATAACACTGTTTTCATGGAATCTGCAATAGGATATTTGGGAGCACATTGAAGCCTATGGTGACAAGGAAAATATCCTCTGACAAAAACGAAAAAGAAGCATTCTGAGAAACTGCATTGTGATTTGTGATTTCGTCTCACAGAGTTGTCCCTTTCTTTTCATGTAGCAGTGTGCTAACACTGTTTTTTTTTGGAATCTGCAAAGGGATACTTGGGAGCACATTGAGTCCTATAGTGAAAAAGGAAATATCCTCAAACAAAAACTAAAAAGAAGCTTTCTGAGAACGTTCTTTGTAAGATGTGAATTCGTCTCACATTTCTTTTCATGGAGCAGTGTGCTAACAGTGTTTTTGTGGAATCTGCAAAGAGATTTTTTGGAACACTTTGAGGTGTATGGTGATAAAGGAAATATCCTGAGATAAAAACTAGAAAGAAGCTTTCTGAGAAACAGCTTTGTGTTGTGTGAATTCATCCCACAGAGTTACACCATTCTTTTCATTGAGAAGTGTGATAACCCTCTTTTCGTGAAATCTGCAATAGGATATTTCAGGGCACATTGAACCCTAGGGTGACAAATGAAATATTATCATAGAAAAACTAGAAGGAAGCTTTCTGAGACACTGCTTTGTTATGTGTTAGTTCATCTAACAGAGTTACATGACTCTTTCCATGGATCAGTTTGGTAGCATTGTTTTTGGGAAATCTGAGAAGGGATATATTGGATCTCATTGAAGCCTATGGTGAGAAAGGAAAATATCCTCAGTTAAAAACTAGAGGGAATCTATCTGAGAAAGGTATTTGTAATGTGTGAATTATTCTCACAGAGTTACATCTTTCTTTTCATGGAGTGGTTTATAAACACTCTTTTCGTGGAATCTGCAAAGGGATATTTGGGGGTGCTTTGAAGACTATGGTGATAAAGGAAATATCCTCAGATAAAATCGAGAAAGAAGTTTTCTGAGTAACTGGTTAATGATGGGTTAATTCATCTCACAGAGTTACGTGATTACTTTCATTGATCAGTTTCGTAGCACGGATTTTCAGGGATCTGAGAAGGAATATTTTGGATCGCATTGAAGCCTGTGGTTACAAAGGAAATTATCTTCAGATAAAAATTAGAAAGAGGCTTTCTGAGAAAGTTCTTTGTGATGTGTGAAATCATGACACGGAGTTACACCTTTCTTTTTATGGAATACTTTTATGACATTGCATTCATGGAATCTGCAAAGGGATATTTGGGAGTGTATTGAGGCATATAGTGAAAAGGAAAATATCCTCAGATAAAAACTAGAAAGAAGCTTTCTGAGAACCTTTTTTTGATGTGTGAATTCACCTAACAGAGTTACACTGATCTTTTCATTGAGAAGTTTGCTAACACTGTTTTCTTGGAATCTGCAATGGGATATTTGGGAGTGTATTGTATCTTAAGTTGACAAAGTAAATATCCTCATTAAAAAAATAGAAAGAATCCTTCGCAGAAACAGCTTTGTGATGTGCTAATTCATCTCACAGAGTTCACAATTCATTTCGTGGAGCAGTTTGGTAGCACTGTTTTTGGGCAATATGAGAAGGGATATTTAGATCACATTGATGTCTATGGTGACTAAGGATATATCCTCAGATAAAAACTAGCAAGAAGATTTCTGAGAAATTTGTTTCTGATGTGTGAATTAACCTCATGGAGAAATAACTTTCTTTTATGGAGCAGTTTTCCAGCACTATTTTTGAGGAATCTGAGAAGGGATATTTTGAATTACATTCAAGCATATGGTGACAAAGGAAATATCCTCAGATAATAATTAGAGAGAAGCTTTCTGAGAAACTGCTTTGTGACTTTTGAATTCACCTCAAAGAGTTACACTGTTCTTTTTATTGAGCAGTTTGGTAATGCTGCTTTCTTAGAATCTGCAATCTGATTTTTGAAGTACATTGAGGCTTATGGTGACAGGGAGATAACCTCATATAAACAGGAGAAAGAAGGTTTCTGTGAAGCTGATTTGTGATGTGTGAATTCATCTCACAGAGTTACACTGTTCTGTTCATTGAGCAGTCTGATAACACTGTTTTCGTGGAATCTGTAATAGGATACTTGGGAGTGCATTGAAACCTATGGTGACAATGGAATTATCCTCAGATAAAAACCAAAAAGGAATCTTTCTGAGAAACTACTTTGTGATGTATGAATTCGTCTCACAGATTTAGATTGATGATTCCATTGAGAAATGTGCTAAAACTTTTTTCGTTTAATCTTCAGTGGGACATTCGGGAGTGCATTGAGGATTTTGGTGAAAAAGGAAATATCCTCACATGAAAACTGGATAGAAGGTCTCTGATAAACACCTATTAATGTGTGTATTCATCTCACAGAATTACACCACTGTTTTCATGGAGCAGTTTGGTAGCATTGTTTTTGGGGAATCTGAAAAGGGATATTTTGAATTGCATTGAAGACTACGGGGACAAAGGAAATATTCGCAGATAAAAACTAGAAAGAAGCTCTCTGAAAAAGTTCTTTGTGATGTCTGAATTCATCTGACACAGTTACACCTTCCTTTTCATGGAGCAGTTTGCAAACACTCTTTTCTTGGAATCTGCAAATGGATATTAGGGAATGCATTGAAGCCTTTAGTGAAAAAGGAAATACCCTCAGATTAAAGTAAGAAAGAAATTTTGTAAGAATCCTATTTTTGATGGTTTAATTCATCTCACAGTGTTACACCATTCTTTCCATGGATCTGTTTTGTAACACTGTTTTTGGGGAATCTGATATGGGATATTTTGGATTGCATTGAAGCCTATGGTGATAAAGGAAATATCCACAGATAAAAAATTGAAAGAAGCTTTCTGAGGAAGTTCTTTGTGATGTGTGAATTCATCTCACAGAGTGACACCTTTCTTTTCATGGAGCATCTTGCTAGCACTCTTTTCATGAAATCTGCAAGCTATATTTGGAAGCCCATTGAAGCGTATAGTGAAAAGTGAAATATCCTCAGATAAATACTAGAAAGAAGCCTTCTAAGAACCACTTTGTGATGTGTGTATTCATTTCATAGAGCTAAACGTTTCTGTTGAGGGAGCACTTTGGCATCACTGTTTTTGTGGTGTCTGAGAAGGGATATCTGGGAGCACATTGAAGCCTGCGATTTTAAAGGAAATATCCGCATATAAAAACTAGAAAGAAGGTTTTTGAGAAACCGTACTGTGTTGGGTGAATTCATCTCCCAGTGTTACACCTTTCTTTTCATTGAGCAGTTTGGTAACACTGTGTTTCTGGAATCTGCAAAGGGATATTCGGGAGTGTATAGAGTCCAGTGGTGAAAAAGGAAACATCTTCAGGTAAAAACTGGAGATAAACTTTCTGAGAAACTCCTTTGTGATGTGTGTATTCACCTCATAGAGCTAAACGTTTCTGTTGAGGGAGCACTTTGGTATCACTGTTTTTGTGGTGTCTGAGAAGGGATATTTGGGAGTACATTGAAGCCTGTGATTTAAAAGGAAATATCTGCATCTAAAAACTAGTAAGAAGCTTTCAGAGAAACAGTTTTGTGATGTGTGAATTCATATCACAGTTACACCATTCTTTTAATGGAGTAGTTTGGTAGCACTGTTTTGGGGGAATCTGAGAAGGGATATTTGGATCACATTGAAGCCCATGTTGACAAAAGGAATATCCTCAGAAAAAAACTAGAAAGAAGTGTTCTGAAAAACAGCCATGTGGTGCATGAATTCATCTTACAGAGTTTCATCATTCTTTAAATTGAGCAGTTTGATTGCACTGTTTTCATGTAATCTGCAATAGGATATTTTGGAGTGTATTGAAGCCTACGCTGACAAAGGAAATATCCACAGATAAAAGTCCAAAAGGAAGCATTCTGTGAAACTGCTTTGTGATGTGTGAATTCATGTCACAGTGGTATACCACCGTTTTCATTGAAAAGTTTGCTAATACCTTTTTCGTTTAATCTGCTATGAGATATTGGGGAGCACACTGATTAAAATTGTGAAAAAGGAAATATCCTCAGATAAAAACTAGAAAGAAGTTTTCTGAGAAACATTTCTGTGATATGTGAATACACCTCACAGAGTTACACCATTCTTTTCATGAAACAGTTTGGAAGCACTGTTTTTGGGGAATCTGAGAAGGGATATTTTGGTTCACATTGAAGCCTATGGTGACAAAGGAAATATCCTCAATTAAAAACTAGAAAGAAGATTTCTGAGAAACTACTTCATCATGTGCGAATTCATCTCACAGAGTTACGCTGTTGTTTTCATTTAGCTATTTGATAACACTGTTTTCATGGAATCTGCAGTAGGATAGTTGGGAGCACATTGAAGCGTATGGTGACAAGGAAAATATCCTCTGACAAAAACGAAAGAGAAGCATTCTGAGAAACTTCATTGTGATTTGTGATTTCGTCTCACAGAGTTGCCCCTTTCTTTTCATGTAGCAGTGTGCTAACACTGTTTTTTTTTTGGAATCTGCAAAGGGATATTTGGGAGCACATTGAGTCCTATAGTGAAAAGGAGAATATCCTCACATAAACACTGAACAGAAGCTTTCTGAGAATATTCTTTGTAATATGTGAATTCATCTCACATTTCTTTTCATGGAGCAGTGTGCTAACAGTGTTTTTGTGGAATCTGCAAAGAGATATTTTGGAACACTTTGAGGTGTATGGTGATAAAGGAAATATCCTGAGATAAAAACTAGAACGAAGTTTTCTGAGAAACAGCTTTGTGTTGTGTGAATTCATCCCACAGAGTTACACCATTCTTTTCATTGAGAAGTGTGATAACCCTGTTTTCGTGGAATCTGCAATAGGATATTTCAGAGCACATTGAACCCTAGGGTGACAAATGAAATATTATCATAGAAAAACTAGAAGGAAGCTTTCTGAGACACTGCTTTGTTATGTGTTAGTTCATCTAACAGAGTTACATGACTCTTTCTGTGCATCAGTTTGGTAGCATTGTTTTTGGGAAATCTGAGAAGGGATATATTGGATCTCATTGAAGCCTATGGTGAGAAAGGAAAATATCCTCAGTTAAAAACTAGAGGGAATCTATCTGAGAAAGGTATTTGTAATGTGTGAATTATTCTCACAGAGTTACATCTTTCTTTTCATGGAGTGGTTTATAAACACTCTTTTCGTGGAATCTGCAAAGGGATATTTGGAGGTGCTTTGAAGACTATGGTGATAAAGAAAATATGCTCAGATATAATCGAGAAAGAAGTTTTCTGAGTAATTGGTTAATGATAGGTTAATTCATCTCACAGAGTTATGTGATTGCTTTCACTGATCAGTTTCGTAGCACGGATTTTCAGGGATCTGAGAAGGAATATTTTGGATCGCATTGAAGCCTGTGGTTACAAAGGAAATATCTTCAGATAAAAATTAGAAAGAGGCTTTCTGAGAAAGTTCTTTGTGATGTGTGAAATCATGACACGGAGTTACACCTTTCTTTTTATGGAATATTTTTATGACATTGCTTTCATGGAATCTGCAAAGGGATATTTGGGAGTGTATTGAGGTGTATAGTGAAAAGGAAAATATCCTCAGATAAAAACTAGAAAGAAGCTTTCTGAGAAACTGTTTGTGATGTGTGAATTCACCTAACAGAGTTACACTGATCTTTTCATTGAGAAGTTTGCTAACACTGTTTTCTTGGAATCTGCAATGGGATATTTCGGAGTGCATTGTATCTTAAGTTGACAAAGTAAATATCCTCATTTAAAAAATAGAAAAAATCATTCGCTGAAACAGCTTTGTGATGTGCTAATTCATCTCACAGAGTTCACAATTCGTTTCATGGAGCAGTTTGGTAGCACTGTTTTTGGGGAATATGACAAGGGATATTTAGATCACATTGATGTCTATGGTGACTAAGGATATATCCTCAGATAAAAACTAGCAAGAAGATTTCTGAGAAATTTGTTCTGATGTGTGAATTAACCTCACGGAGAAATAACTTTATTTTATGAAGCAGTTTTCCTGCACTATTTTTGGGGAATCTGAGAAGGGATATTTTGAATTACATTCAAGCATATAGTGACAAAGGAAATATCCTCAGATAATAATTAGAGAGAAGCTTTCTGAAAAACTGCTTTGTGACGTTTGAATTCACCTCACAGAGTTACACTGTTCTTTTTATTGAGCAGTTTGGTAATACGGTTTCCTTGGAATCTGCAATCGGATTTTTGGAGTGCATGGAGGCTTATGGTGACAGGGAGATAACCTCATATAAACAGGAGAAAGAAGCTTTCTGTGAAGCTGATTTGTGATGTATGAATTCATCTCAGAGTTACACTATTTTCTTTTGATTGAGCAGTTGGTTTTGTGGAATCTGCAAAGGGATATTGGGAGTGTATTGAGGTGTATAGTGAAAAAGGAAAATATCCTCAGATAAAAACTAGAAAGAAGCTTTCTGAGAAACTGTTTGTGATGTGTGAATTCACCTAACAGAGTTACACTGATCTTTTCATTGAGAAGTTTGCTAACACTGTTTTCTTGGAATCTGCAATGGGATATTTCGGAGTGCATTGTATCTTAAGTTGACAAAGTAAATATCCTCATTTAAAAAATAGAAAAAATCATTCGCTGAAACAGCTTTGTGATGTGCTAATTCATCTCACAGAGTTCACAATTCGTTTCATGGAGCAGTTTGGTAGCACTGTTTTTGGGGAATATGACAAGGGATATTTAGATCACATTGATGTCTATGGTGACTAAGGATATATCCTCAGATAAAAACTAGCAAGAAGATTTCTGAGAAATTTGTTTCTGATGTGTGAATTAACCTCACGGAGAAATAACTTTATTTTATGAAGCAGTTTTCCTGCACTATTTTTGGGGAATCTGAGAAGGGATATTTTGAATTACATTCAAGCATATAGTGACAAAGGAAATATCCTCAGATAATAATTAGAGAGAAGCTTTCTGAAAAACTGCTTTGTGACGTTTGAATTCACCTCACAGAGTTACACTGTTCTTTTTATTGAGCAGTTTGGTAATACGGTTTCCTTGGAATCTGCAATCGGATTTTTGGAGTGCATGGAGGCTTATGGTGACAGGGAGATAACCTCATATAAACAGGAGAAAGAAGCTTTCTGTGAAGCTGATTTGTGATGTATGAATTCATCTCAGAGTTACACTATTTTCTTTTGATTGAGCAGTTGGTTTTGTGGAATCTGCAAAGGGATATTTGGGAGTGCAGGGAAGACTATGATGAAAAAGAAATTCTCCTCCAATAATAAGTAGAAAGAAGCTTTCTGAGAAACTGCTTTGTGATGTGTGAATTCATCTCACAGAGTTACACTGTTCTGTTCATTGAACAGTCTGATAACACTGGTTTCGTGGAATCTGTAATAGGATACGTGGGAGTGCATTGAAGCCTAGGGTGACAATGGAATTATCCTCAGATAAAAACCAAAAAGGAATCTTTCTGAGAAACTACTTTGTGATGTGTGAATTCGTCTCACAGATTTAGATTGATCATTTCATGGAGAAATGTGCTAACACTTTTTTCGTTTAATCTTCAGTGGGACATTCGGGAGTGCATTGAGGATTTTGGTGAAAAAGAAAATATCCTCACATGAAAAGTGGATAGAAGGCCTCTGAGAAACACCTATTAATGTGTGTATTCATCGCACAGAATTACACCACTATTTTCATGGAGCAGTTTGTTAGCATTGTTTTTGGGGAATCTGAAAAGGGCTATTTTGAATTGCATTGAAAACTATGGGGACAAAGGAAATATTCCCAGATAAAAACTAGAAAGAAGCCCTCTGAAAAAGTTCTTTGTGATGTCTGAATTCATCTGACACAGTTATACCTTCCTTTTCATGGAGCAGTTTGCAAACACTCTTTTCTTGGAATCTGCAAATGGATATTAGGGAATGCATTGAAGCTTTTAGTGAAAAAGGAAATACCCTCACATTAAAATAAGAAAGAAATTTTGTAAGAATCCTCTTTTTGATGGGTTAATTCATCTCATGGTGTTACACCATTCTTTCCATGGATCTGTTTTGTAACACTGTTTTTGGGGAATCTGATATGGGATATTTTGGATTGCATTGAAGCCTATGGTGATAAAGGATATATCCACAGATAAAAACTTGAAGGAAGCTTTCTGAGGAAGTTCTTTGTGATGTGTGAATTCATCTCACAGAGTGACACCTTTCTTTTCATGGAGCATCTTGCTAGTACTCTTTTCATGAAATCTGCAAGCTATATTTGGGAGCCCATTGAGGCTTATAGTGAAAAGTGAAATATCCTCAGATAAATACTAGAAAGAAGCCTTCTAAGAAACCACTTTGTGATGTTGAATTCCTCTCACAGAGTTACACTGTTCTTTTCATTGAGCAGTTTGCTAACACTGTTTTCTTAGAATCTGCAGTGGGATATTTGAGAGTGCCTTGAAGTTTATGGTGACAAAGGACATATCCTCAAATAAAAACTAGAAATATACATTCTGAGAAACCGTTTTGTGATGTGTTAATTCATCTCACAAAGTTACATTATTCTTTTCATGTAGCAGTTTGGTAGCACTGTTTTTGGGGAAACTGAGAAGGGATATTTTGGATTGCATTGAAGCCTATGATGACTAAGGAAATATCCTCAGATAAAAACTAGAAAGAAGCTTTCTGAGAAACTTCTTTGTAATGTGTGAATTCATCTCACAGATTTACATTTTTCTTTTCATGGAGCAGTTTGCTGACACTGCTTTCGTGGGATCTACAAAGGGTTATTTGGGAGTGCATTGCAGCCTGTGGTGAAAAAGAAAATATCCTCAAATAAAAACTAGAAAGAATCTTTCTGAGAAACTACTTTGTGATGTGTGAATTCATCTCACTGAGTTACACCGTTCTTTTCATTGAACAATTTGCTCACCTTTTTTCTTGGAAAATGCAAAGGGATATTTGGCAGTGCATTGAAGCCTATGTTCACAAAGCTTTCTAAGAAAGTCCTGTGTTATGTGTGAAATCATCTCACTGAGTTACACTATTCTATTCACTGAGCAGTTTGCTAACACTGTATTATTGGAAACTGCAATGAGTAATTTCAGATTGCATTGAACCTTATGGTGACAAAGGAAATATCCTCAAACAAAAACTAAAAAGAAGCTTTCTGAGAACTGCTTTCTGATATCCCAATTCATCTCACATAGCTGCACAATCCTTTTCTAGTATCAGTTTGGTAGCAGTGTTTTGGGGGAATCCAAGAAGGGATACTTTGAATCGCATTGAAGCCTTCCTTGACAATGGAAATATCATCAGATATAATCTAGAAGGAAACTCTCCGAGAAAATTCTTTGTGATGTGAGAACTCATCTCACAGAGATACACCGTTCTTTTCATTAAGATGTTTGCTAACGCTTTTTTCATGGAATATACGATGGGATAATCCTGATCGCATTGAGGAATATGGTGAAAAAGAAAATATCCCCATACAAAAACAATAAAGAATCTTTCTGAGAAACAGCTTTGTGATGTGTGAATTCATGTCACAGAATTCCACCATTCTTTTCATGGATCAGTTTGGTAGAACTGTTTTTGGGTATCTGAGAAGGGATATTTTGGATTGCATTGAAGCCTATGATGACTAAGGAAATATACTCAGATAAAAACTAGAAAGAAGCTTTCTGAGAAACTTCTTTGTAATGTGTGAATTCATTTCACAGATTTACATTTTTCTTTTCATGGAGCAGTTTGCTGACATTGCTTTCGTGGAATCTACAAGGTGTTATTTGGGAGTGCATTGCAGCCTGTGGTGAAAAAGAAAATATCCTCAAATAAAAACTAGAAAGAATTTTTCTGAGAAACTCTTTTGTGATGTGTGAATTCATCTCACTGAGTTACACCGTTCTTTTCATTGAACAATTTGCTCACCCTTTTTTCTTGGAAAATGCAAAGGGATATTTGGCAGTGCATTGAAGCCTATGTTCACAAAGCTTTCTAAGAAAGTCCTGTGTTATGTGTGAAATCATCTCACTGAGTTACACTATTCTATTCACTGAGCAGTTTGCTAACACTGTATTATTGGAAACTGCAATGAGTAATTTCAGATTGCATTGAACCTTATGGTGACAAAGGAAATATCCTCATATAAAAACTAAAGAAGCTTTCCGAGAAACTGCTTTCTGATATCCCAATTCATCTCACATAGCTGCACGATCTTTTTCTAGTATCAGTTTGGTAGCAGTGTTTTGGGGGAATCCAAGAAGGGATACTTTGAATCGCATTGAAGCCTTCCTTGACAATGGAAATATCATCAGATATAATCTAGAAGGAAACTCTCCGAGAAAATTCTTGTGATGTGAGAACTCATCTCACAGAGATACACCGTTCTTTTCATTAAGATGTTTGCTAACGCTTTTTTCATGGAATATACGATGGGATAATCCTGATCGCATTGAGGAATATGGTGAAAAAGAAAATATCCCCATACAAAAACAATAAAGAATCTTTCTGAGAAACAGCTTTGTGATGTGTGAATTCATGTCACAGAATTCCACCATTCTTTTCATGGATCAGTTTGGTAGAACTGTTTTTGGGTATCTGAGAAGGGATATTTTGGATTGCATTGAAGTGTAGGGTGACAAAGGAAATATCCCTAAAAATACTGGAAAGAAGCTTTCTGTGAAATCTGTTTCTGATGTGTGAATTCATCTCACAGAGTAACACGATTCTTTTTGAAGCTGTTTTGTAACATTGTTTTTGTGTAATTTGCAATAGGATATTTGGGAGTGCATTGAAGCTGTCGGAACATAGGAAATAACCTCAGACTAAAACTAGAAAGAAGCTTTCTGAGAAACAGCCTTGATATGTGTGTATTCACCTCTCAGATTTACACCTTACTTTTCATGGAGCACTTTGCTAACACTCTTTTTTTGGAATCTACAAATGGATATTCGGGAGCACATTGAGGCCTATGATTTAAAAGGAAATATCCTCAGATAAAAATTAGAAAGAAGCTTTCTGAGAAACTACTTTGTGATTTGTGAATTCATCTTACAGAGTAACACTTTCTTTTCATTTAGCAGTTTGTTAACACTGTTTTTGTGAAAGCTACAAAAGGATATTTGCAAACGCTTTCATTCCTATAGTGAAAAAGGAAATATCCTCAGATAAAAACTAGAAAAAAAACTTTCTGAGAAAGTTCTTTGGGTTGTGTGAATTTACCTCCCAGAGCTACACCTTTCTTTCAAGGAGCAGTTTGCTAACACTGTTTTCTTGGTATCTGCAAAGGGATATTTGGAAGCACATTGAGCCTTATAGTGAAAAAGGAAATATCCCCAGATAAAAACCAGAGAGAAGTTTTCTGAGAAACTGCTTTGTGATGTGTAAATTCATCTCACAGAGTTACACCGTTCTTTTCATTGAGCAGTTTGAAAACACTGTTTTCGTGGAATCTACAATAGGATATATGGGAGTGTATTCAAGCCTTTGTTGACAAAGGATATATCATCAGATAAAAACAAAAAGAAACTTTCTAAGAAACTGATTCATGATGTGTAAATTCATCTCACCAAGTTACTCTGTTCTTTTCTTTGAGTCGTTTGCTAACACTGTTTTCTTGGAATCCACAATGGGATGTTTTAGAGCACCTTAAAGCTTATATCGACAAAGGAAATATCCTCAGATAAAAACTAGAAAGAAGCTTTCTGAGAAACTGCTTTCTGATGTGTGAATTCATATCACAGAGTTCCAAGTTACTATTCACAGAGCAGTTTGGTAGCACTGTTTTTGGGGAATCTGAGAAGGGATATTTTGAATCGCATTGAAGCCTATTCTGACAAAGGAAATATCCTCGGATAAAACCAAAAAGAACTTTCTGAGAAACTGCTTTCTGATGTGTGAACTCATCTCACAGAATTATAGTGTACTTTTTATCGAGCAGTTTGCTAACACTGTTTTTGTGGAATCTGCAATATAATACTTTGGATTGCATTGACGCTTATGGTGACAAAGAAAATATCCCCAGATAAAAACCAAAAAGAAGACTTCTGTGAAACTGCTTTGTGATGCGTGATTTAATCTCACAAAGTTACACCTTTCTTTTCTTTGAGAAGTTTGTTAACACTTTTTTTGTGGAACCTGCAATTTGATATTCAGGAGCTCAGTGAGAAATATGGATGAAAAACGAAATATCCTCAGATAAAAAATAGATAGAAGATTTCTGAGAAACTGCTTTGTGATGTCTGAGTTCATCTCACAGATTTACCCCATTCTTTTAATGGAGCAGTTTGCTAACACTGTTTTCATGTAATCTACAAAGGGATATTTGAGAGTGCATTGAGGCCTATGGTAACAAACGAAATATCCTCAGATAAAAACTAGACAGAAGCTTTCTGAGAAAGTTATTTGTGATGTGTGAAGTCACCTCATTGAAGTACAGCTTTCTTAAAAGGGAGCAGTTCACTAACACCATTATCATGGAATCTGCAATGGGATATTTCGGAGCACATTGAAGCTTATGGTGAAAAAGGAAATATCATCAGATAAAATCTAGAAAGAATCTTTCTGAGAAATTGCTTTGTGATGCTGAGTTCTCAGAAATCTTTCTGAGAAATTGCTCATCTCACCGAGTTACACCATTCTTTTCATGGAACAGTTTGGTAGCACTGTTTCTGGGGAATCCAAGAAGGGATATTTTGGATCCCTATGAAACTCTAGATGACAAAGGACATATCATCTGATAAAAATTAGAAAGAAGCTTTCTGAAACCCTTCTAAGTGAAGTGTGAATTTACCTCACAGAGTTACACCTCACTTTTCATGGGGCAATGGCTAACACAGGTTTTGTGGAATCAGAAAAGTGATATTTGGAAGCACATTGATGCCTATCGTGAAAAAGGAAATAGCCCATATAAAAACGAGAAATCAGCCTTCTGAGATAGTGCTATGTGAATTGTGAATTCACCTCAGAGATTTACACTGTTCTTTTCACTCAGCAGCTTGCTAACACTGTTTTCTTGGAGTCTGAAATGGGATATTTCAGAGCGCATTGAATTTATGGTGAGAAAGGAAATATTCTCATTAAAAAAAGTTGAAGCAAACTTTCTGAGAAAACAGTTGTGATGTGTTAATTCGTGTCCCAGAGCTACATGATTCTTTTCATGGAGCAGTTTTGTAGCACTGTTTTTGGGGAAACTGAGAAGATATATTTTGGATCGCATTGAAACCTATGTTGACTAAGGAAATATACTCAGATAAAAATTAAAGAATCTTTCTGAGAAACTTTTTCGTGATGTGTGAATTCATTTCACACAGTTACACCTTTCTTTTCATGGAGCAGTTTCCTAACACTCTTTTCATGGAATCTGCAAACGTTTATTTGGGAGTGCATTGAGGCCTATGATGAATAAGGATATATCCTCAGATTAAAATAAAAAATATACTGTCTGAGAAACTGCTTTGTGTTACGTGAATTCATCTCACTGGGTTACACTCGTCTCCTCACAGAGCAGTTTGCCAATCCTCTTTTCTTGGAATCTGCAATGTGATATTTCAGAATGCATGGAAGCTTACGTTGAAAAAGGAACTATCCTCATATAAAAACTAGAAAGATGCTTTCTCCGAAACTGCATTGTTATTTGTGAATTCATCTCACAGAGTTACACAATTATTTTCAAGGAGCAGTTTAGAAGCATTGTTTTTGGGTAACCTGAGAAGAGATATTTTGATTTGAATGGAAACCTATGGTGACAAAGGTAATATCCTCAAACCAAAACTAGAAGAAGCTTTCTGAGATACTTCTTTGTGATGTGTGAATTTGTCTCTCAGAGTTGCATGTTTCTTTTCATGAAGAAGTTTGCTAATGCTGTTTTCATGGAATCTACAGAGGGATATATTGGAGCACATTGAGGCCTATAGTGAAAAAAGAAATATCCTCTGATAAAAACTAGAAAGAAGCTTCCTGAGAAACTGCTTTGAGATGTGTGAATTCATCTCACAGAGTTACACTGATTTTTTCATGGAGCCGTCTTCTAACACTGTTTTCTTGGAATCTGCAAAGGGATGTTTTGGAGCACATTGAAGCTTATGGTATAAAAGGAAATGTTCTCAGATATAAACTAGAAGGAAGCTTTCTGAGAAACTGCTTTGCAATGTGTGAATTCATCTCACAGAGTAACGCCATTCTCTACATTGAGCTGTTTGATAACACTGTTTTCTTGGAATCAGCCATAGAATATTTGGGAGTGCATTGAAGCAGATGGTTAAAAAGGACATATCCTGAGATAAAAACCAAAAACAAACTTTCTGAGAAACTGGTTTTTGATTTGTGAATTCATCTCACAGAGTTACATGATTCTTTGAACAGAGCAGTTTGGTAGCACTGTTTTTGGGGTAACAGACAAGGTATAAATTTGATTTCATTGAATCCTATCATGACAAAGGAAATATCCTAAGATAAAATCAACAAAGAAAATATCCAAGAAACTGCCATGTGATTTGTTAATTCATTTCGCAGAGTAACACTTTCTTTTCATGGGAAGGTTTACAAACACTGTTTTCGTGGAATTTGCAAAGAGATATGAGTGCATTGAGGCCTATGGTGAAAATGGAAATATCCACAGATAAAAACTAGAAAGAAGCATAATGAGAAACTGCTTTGCGATGTGTGAGTTCATCTCAGAGAGTTACAATGTTGTTTTAATTGAACAGTTTGGTAACACGGTTTTCTTGGAATCTCCAATGGGATATTTTGGAGCCCTTTGAAGCTTAAGTTGACAAAGGAAATATGCTCATATAAAAACTATGAAGAAGTTTTCTGAGAAACCACTTTGTGAGGTGCTAATTCTTCTCACAAGATTACATGATTTTTTTCATGGATCAGTTTGGTAGCACTGTTTTTGGAGAAAATGAGAAGGAATATTTTGGATCACATTGAAGCCTATGGTGAAAAAGTATATATCCTCAGTAAAAAACTAGAAAGAAGCTTTCTAAGAAAGTTTTTTGTGATGTGTGAATTCACCTAACAGAGTTACACCTTTCTTCTCATGGCGCAGTTTCCCAAAACTGTTTTCGTGGAATCTGTAAAGGAATACTTGGGAGCACATTGAGGCCTATGGTGAAAAAGGGAATTTCCTCCGATAAAAACTAGAAAGAAACTTTCTGAAAAACTGCATTTTGATGTGTAAATTTATCTCACAGAGTTACACCATTCTATTCATTGAGCAGCTTGTTAACACTGTTTTCGTGGAATCTGCAATAGGATATTTGGGATCCCATTGAAGCCGGTGATGACAAAGGAAATATCCTCAGATATAAACTAGCAAGAATCTCTCCAAAAAATTTCTTTGTGATTTGTGAATTCATCTCACTGAGTTACATGATTATTTTAATGGATCAGTTTGGTAGCACTGCTTTTGAGGAATCTGAGAAGGGTTATTTGGGATCTCATTGAAGCCTATGGTGACATTGGAAATATCCTCAGATAAAAACAAGAAAAAAACTTTCTGAGAAACTGCTTTGTGATGTGAGAATTTGTCTCAGAGTTACACCATGCTTTTCATTGAGATGTTCGATAACACTGTTTTCGTGGAATCTGCATTAGCATGTTAGGGAGCACATTGAAGCCTATGGTCATAAAAGACATCTGCAGATAAAAATCAAAAACAAGCATTCTGAGAAACTGCTTTTACATTTGTGAATTCATCTCAAAGAGCTACATGATTCTTTTCATGGAGCAGTTAGGTACCACTGTTTTGGGGTATCTGAGAAGATATAAATTGGATGACATTGAAGCCTATGGTGAAAGCAGAAATATCCTCAGATAAAAACTAGAAGGAATCTTTCTGAGAAAGTTCCTTGTGATGTGTGAATTCACCTGGCAGAGTTACATTTTTATTTTCATGGAGCAGATTATTAATACTGTTTTCTTGGAATCTGCAGCAGGATATTTGGGAGTGCATTGATGGCTATGGTGAAAAAGGAAATATCCTCAGATAAAAACTAGAAAGAAGCTTTCTGAGAAACTGCTTTGTGATGTGTGAATTTGTCGCACAGAGTTACACTGCTGTTTTCAGTGTGCAATTTGCTAACACTGTTTTCTTGGAATCTGCAATAGGATATTTCAGAGTGAATTGAAGCTAATGGTGATGAAAGAAATATCCTCATATAAATACTAGAAGAAAATTTTCTGAGCAACTGTTTTATAATTTTTCAATTAATATCACAGTTACATGATTCTTTTCAAGGATTAGTTTCGTAGCAATGTTTTGGGGAATCTGAGAAGGGATATTTGGGATCACATTCAAGCCTACTGTGTTAAAATAAATGTCCTCAGATTAATAGCAAAGAGAAGCTTTCTGGGAAACTGCTTTGTGATGTGTGAATTCGTCTCACAGAGGTACACTGTTTTTTTCATAGAGATATTTGCTAACACCATTATCTTGGAATCTGCAATGGTATGTTTCAGTGTGCACTGAAGCTTATGTGACTAAGGAAATATCCTCAGATAAAAAGAAAAAGAAGCTTTCTGAGAAACTGCTTTGTGATTTGTGAATTCACTTCACTGAGTTACACGATGCTTTTCAAAGAGCAGTTTGGTAGCACTGTTTTTCAGGAATCTGAGAAGCAATAATTTGAATCACATTGAAGCTTATGTTGACAAAGGAAATATCCTCAGGTAAAAACTAGAATGAAGCTTTCTGAGAAAGTTCTTTGTGAAGTGTGAATTCATCTCACAGAGTTACACTGTACTTTTCATTGAGAAGTTTGGTAACAATGTTTTCATGGAATATGCAATAAGATATTTGGGAGTGCATTAATGGCTACGGTGACAAAGGAAACATCCTCAGATAAAAACTGGAAAGAAGCTTTCTGAGAAAGTTCTTTGTGATGTGTGAATTTATCTCACAGAGTGTGACCTTTCCTTTCATGGAGCAGTTTGATAACACTGTTTTCATGGAATCTGCAAAGGGATATTGGGGTACACATTGATGCCCAGGTTGATAAAGGAAATATCTTCATGGAAAAACCAAAAAGAAGCTTTCTGAGAACTTGCTTTCTGATATGTGAATTCAACTCAAGGAATTATACTGTTCTTTTCACTTAACAGTTTGCTAACTCTGTTTTCTTGAAATCTTCCATGGGATATTTCGGAGTGCATTGAAGCTTATTGGGAAAAAGGAAATATCCTCAGACCAAAACTAGAAAGAACCTTTCTGAGAGACTGCTCTGAGGTTTGTGAATTCATCACACAGAGTTACACGATTCCTTTCATAGAGCAGTTTGGTAGCACTGCTTTGGGGGAATCTGAGAAGGGATATTTTGGATCACATTGAAGCCTATGTTGACAAAGGAAATATTCTCAGATAAAAACAAAAAAGAAGCTTTCTGAGAAAATAAATGTTTTGTGATGTCTGAATTCATCTAACATAGTTACACTGTTATTTTCAATGAGCAGTTTGCTAACACTACTTCCCTGGAATCTTCAATAGTATATTTCAGAGCACATTGAAGCTAACAGTGACAAAGGAAATATCCACAGACCATAACTAGAAATAAACTTTCTGAGAAACTCCTTTGTAATTTGTGAATTCATTTCAGAGTTGCATGATTCTTGTCATGGAGCAATTTGGTAGTACTGTTTTTCGGGAAACTGAGATGGGGTATTTTTGATCCCATTGAAGCCTATGGTGACAAAGGAAATATCCTCATATAAAAACTAGAATGAAGATTTCTAAGAAACCACTATGATATGTGTTAATTCATCACACAGTGTAACATGACACTTTTCATGGATCACTGTGTTAGCACTGATTTTGGGAAATCTGAGAAAGGATCTTTTTTAATGCCTTGAAACCCATGGTGACAAAGGAAATATCCTCAGATAAAAACTAGAAAGAACCTTTCTTTGAAAGTTCTTTGTGATGCATGGATTCATCTCACCGAGTTACACCTTACTTTTCATGGAGCAGTTTGCTATCACAGTTTTTGTGGGATCTGCAAAGGGATACTTGGGAGCACTTTGAGGCCTATAGTGAAAAAGGGAATATCCTCACAGAAAAACTAGAAAGAAGCTTTCTGAGAAACTGCTTGGTGATGTGTGAGTTCAATGCAGAGAGTTACATGGTTCTTTTCTTGGGAATGTTTGCTAGAACTGGTTTCTTGTAATCTACAGTGGCATATTTCAGAGTGCAATGAAGCATATTATGAAAAAGGAATATTCTCAGACAAAAACTAGAAAAAATCTTTCTGAGAAACGGCTTTGTGATATGCGAATTCATGTCAGAGAGTTACACTGTTCTATTCACTAAGCAGTTTGCTAACACTGTTTTCCTGGAATTTGCAATGGGATATTTCTGAGCGCATTGAAGCCTGTGGTGACAAAGGACATATCCTCAGATAAAAACTAGAAAGAAGCAATCTGAGAAAATTCTTTGAGATGTGTGAATTCATCTCACATAGTTACACGTTTCCTTTCTCCAAATATCCCTTTGGAGATTCCACGTAAACAGTGTTAGCAAACTGCTGCATGAAAACAAAGGTGTTACTCTCTGAGATGAATACACACATCACAAAGTAGTCTCTCAGAAAGCTTCTTTCTAGTTTTTATCTGAGGATATGTCCTTTGTCACTATAGGATTCAATGCGATCCAAAATATCCATCTCAGATACCCCAAAAACAGTGCTACCAATCTGTTTCATGAAAAGTAAGGTGTAACTCTGTGAAATTAATTCACTAATCACAAAGCAGTTTCTCAGGAAGATTCTATCTAGTTTGTTTGAGGATATTTCCCTTGTCACTCTAAGTTTGAATGCATTCCAAAAGATCCCACTGCAGATTGCAAGAAAACAGTGTTAACAAACTGCTTAATGAAAAGAACAGTGTACCTCTCTGAGACGAATTCACACATCACAACGCAGTTTCTCAGAAAGTTCTCTTTGGCTTTATTCTGAGGATATTTCCTTTGTCACCATAGGCCTCAATGCACTCCCAAATATCCCTTTGGAGGTTCCACGAAAACAGCATTAGCACACTGCTCCATGTAAAAGAAAGGTGTAACTCTGTGAGATGAATTCAAACATCACAAAGCAGTTTATCAAAAGGCTTCTTTTTGGTCTTTATCTGAGGATATATCCTTTGTCACCATTGGCTTCAATGCATTCCTAAATATCCTATTGCAGATTTCACGAAAACAGTGTTATCAAATGGGTCATTGAAAAGAACACTGTAAGTGTGTGATATGAATTCACACATCACAAGGCAGTTTCTCATAAAGCTTCTTTCTGGTTTTTATCTGAGTATATATCCTTTATCACTATAGGTCTCAATGTTCTCCCAAATATCCCTCTGCAAATTCCACGAAAACAATGTTAGCAAGCTGCTCCATGAAAAGAAAGTTGTAACGCTGTGAGATGAATTTACACATCACAAAGCAGTTTCTCAGAAAACTTCTTTCTAGTTTTCATCTGAGGATATTTCCTTTTTCACTATAGGCCTGAAGGTGCTTGCAAGTATCTCTTTGCAGTTTCCGTGAAAACAGTGTTAGCAAACTGGTCCATGAAAAGAAAGGTGCAACTCTGTGAGATGAATTCACACATCACCAAGAACTTTCTCAGAAAGCTGCCTTATAGTTTTTATCTGAGAATATATCCTTTGTAGACTTTAATTTGATCAAAAATATCAATCCTGAGGTTCCCCAAATACAGTGCTACCAAACTGCTCCATGTAAAGTATGTAACTGTGTGAGATGAATTAACATATCTCAAAGCAGTTTCTCAGAAATCTTTTTTCTCGTTTTTATATGAGGGTATTTCCTTTGTAACCATAAGAAAAAATTGCGCTCTGAAATATCCCATTGTGGATTCCAAGAAAACAGAGTTAGCAAACTCCGCGATGAAAAGAGCAATGCAAATCTGTGATATGAATTCACATATCACAAAGCAGTTTCTCAGAAAGCTTCTTTCTAGTTTTTATTTGAGGATATTTCTTTTTTGCCATAGGCCTCAATGTACTCCCATATGTCCCTTTGCAGATTCCATGAAAGCAGTGTTAGATAACTGCATCATGAAAAGAAAGGTGTAACTCTGTGAGATGAATTCACACGTCACCAAGCAGTTCCACTGAATGCTGCTTTTTGGTTTTTCTCTGAGGATAGTTCCTTTCTCACCATAGGCTCTTATGCGCTCCCAAATATCCTATTTCCCATACAACAAAAACAGTGTTATCAAACTGCACAATGAAAGCAATGGTGTAACTCTGTGAGATGAGTTCAAACGTGACAAAGAACTTTCTCAGGAAGCTTCTTTATATTTTTTTTATCTGAAGATATTTCTGTTTCACCAATGGATTCAATGAGATCCGAAATATCCCATCTCAGATTCCCCCAAAAGAGTACTACCAATTGAACCATGAAAAGAATCGTGTAACTCTGTGAGATGAATTACCACATCACAAAGCAGTTTCTCTAAAAGCTTCCTTCTCGTTTTTATATGAGGATACTTCCTTTGTCACCATAAGATTCAATGTGCTCTGATATATCCCATTGCAGTTCCAAGAAAACAGTGTGAGCAATCTTCTCAATTCAAAAAAACAGTGTAAGTATGTTAGATGAATTCACACATCCCAAAGCAGTTTCACAGAAGGCTTCTTTTTTGTTTTTATCTGAGGATCTTTCCTTTGTCACCATAGTCTTCAATGCAGTCCCAAATATGATATTGCAGATTCCACAAAAACAGTGTTATCAAACTGCTCAATAAAGAGAATGGCGTGACTCTGTGAAATGAATTCACGCATCACAAAGCACGTTCTCAGAAAGCTTCTTCCTAGTTTTTGTGTCAGGATATTTTCTTTTTCACCATCAGCCTCAACTTGCTCCCAAATATCCCTTTGGAGATTCCACGTAAACAGTGTTAGCAAACTGCTCTATGAATAGAAAGGTGTGACTCTGTGAGATGAATTCACACATCAGAAATAACTTTCTCAGAAAGCTCTTTCTGGTGTTATCTGAGGATATTTCCTTGTCACCATAGGCTTTATAGCAATCCAAAACATCCCTTCTCAGGTTCCCCAAAAACACTGCTACCAAACTGATCCATGAGAAGAGTCGTGTAACACTGTGAGATGAATTCAGAAATCACAAAGCAGTTCCTCAGAAAGCTTCTTTCTAGTTTTTATCTGAGGATATTTCCTTTTTCACTATAGGCCTGAAGGTGCTTGCAAGTATCTCTTTGCAGTTTCCGTGAAAACAGTGTTAGCAAACTGGTCCATGAAAAGAAAGGTGCAACTCTGTGAGATGAATTCACACATCACCAAGAACTTTCTCAGAAAGCTGCTTTATAGTTTTTATCTGAGAATATATCCTTTGTAGGCTTTAATTTGATCAAAAATATCAATCCTGAGGTTCCCCAAATAAAGTGCTACCAAACTGCTCCAAGTAAAGTATCGTGTAACTGTGTGAGATGAATTAACATATCTCAAAGCAGTTTCTCAGAAAGCTCCTTTCTCGTTTTTATATGAGGGTAATTCCTTTGTAACCATAAGAAAAAATTGCGCTCTGAAATATCCCATTGTGGATTCCAAGAAAACAGAGTTAGCAAACTCCTCAATGAAAAGAGCAGTGCAAATCTGTGACATGAATTCACATATCACAAAGCAGTTTCTCAGAAAGCTTCTTTCTAGTTTTTATTTGAGGATATTTCCTTTTCACCACAGGCCCCAATGTACTCCCATATGTCCCTTTGCAGATTCCATGAAAACAGTGTTAGATAACTGCATCATGAAAAGAAAGGTGTAACTCTGTGAGATGAATTCACACGTCACCAAGCAGTTCCACTGAATGCTGCTTTTTGGTTTTTCTCTGAGGATAGTTCCTTTCTCACCATAGGCTCTTATGCGCTCCCAAATATCCTATTTCCCATACAACAAAAACAGTGTTATCAAACTGCACAATGAAAGCAATGGTGTAACTCTGTGAGATGAGTTCAAACGTGACAAAGAACTTTCTCAGGAAGCTTCTTTATATTTTTTTTATCTGAAGATATTTCTGTTTCACCAATGGATTCAATGAGATCCGAAATATCCCATCTCAGATTCCCCCAAAAGAGTACTACCAAATTGAACCATGAAAAGAATCGTGTAACTCTGTGAGATGAATTACCACATCACAAAGCAGTTTCTCTAAAAGCTTCCTTCTCGTTTTTATATGAGGATACTTCCTTTGTCACCATAAGATTCAATGTGCTCTGATATATCCCATTGCAGTTCCAAGAAAACAGTGTGAGCAATCTTCTCAATTCAAAAAAACAGTGTAAGTATGTTAGATGAATTCACACATCCCAAAGCAGTTTCACAGAAGGCTTCTTTTTTGTTTTTATCTGAGGATCTTTCCTTTGTCACCATAGTCTTCAATGCAGTCCCAAATATGATATTGCAGATTCCACAAAAACAGTGTTATCAAACTGCTCAATAAAGAGAATGGCGTGACTCTGTGAAATGAATTCACGCATCACAAAGCACGTTCTCAGAAAGCTTCTTCCTAGTTTTTGTGTCAGGATATTTTCTTTTTCACCATCAGCCTCAACTTGCTCCCAAATATCCATTTGCAGATTCCACGAAAACAGTGTTAGCAAACTGCTCTATGAATAGAAAGGTGTGACTCTGTGAGATGAATTCACACATCAGAAATAACTTTCTCAGAAAGCTCTTTCTGGTGTTTATCTGAGGATATTTTCCTTGTCACCATAGGCTTTATAGCAATCCAAAACATCCCTTCTCAGGTTCCCCAAAAACACTGCTACCAAACTGATCCATGAGAAGAGTCGTGTAACACTGTGAGATGAATTCAGAAATCACAAAGCAGTTCCTCAGAAAGCTTCTTTCTAGTTTCTGTCTGAGGATATTTTCTTTCTCGCCATAAGCTTCAATGCACTCCGAAATATCTCATTGCATGTTCCAAGAAAACAGTGTTTCCAAACTGCTCAATGAAAAAAAGAGTGTAACTCTATGAGTTGAATTCACACATCTAAAAAGAGTTTGTCAGAAAACTTCTTTGTAGTTTTCATCTGAGGATATTAACTTTTCACCATAGGCATCAAGGTGCTCCCAAATATCCCTTTGCAGATTCCACGAAAACAGTGTTAGCAAACTGCTTTCTATTTTTTATCTGAAGATATTTCCATTTCAACAAAAGATTCAATGTGATCCCAAATATCCCATCTCAGATTCCCCCAAAAGAGTACTACCAAATTGAACCATGAAAAGAATTGTGTAACTCTGTGAGATGAATTACCACATCACAAAGCAATTTCTCAGACAGCTTCTTTCTAGTTTTTATATGAGAATACTTCCTTTATCACCGTAAGATTCAATGTGCTCTGATATATCCCACTGCAGTTCCAAGAAAACAGTGTGAGCAAACTTCTCAATTCAAAAAAACGGTGTAAGTATGTTAGATGAATTCACACATCACAAAGCAGTTTCATGGAGGGCTTCTTTTTCGATTTTATCTGAGGATCTTTCCTTTGTCACCATAGGCTTCAATGCACTCCCAAATATGATATTTCAGATTCCACAAAAACAGTGTTATCAAACTGCTCAATAAAGAGAATGGAAAATAGAAACTGCTAGTTTTCATCTGAGGATATTTCCTTTGTCACCATAGGCTTCAATGCATTCCAAAATATCCTATCTCAGATTTCCCAACAACACTCCTACCTAACTGATCCATGAAAAGAATCATGTAACTCTGTGAGAAGAATTCAGAAATCACAAAGCAGTTTCTCAGAAAGCTTCTTTCTAGTATTTGTTGAGGATATTTCCTTGTTCACCATAGGCTTCTATGCACTCGTGAATATCTCCTTGTTGATTCCACAAAAATAGCGTTAGTAAACTGCTCCACGAAAAGAAAGGTGTAAATCTGTGATAGGAATTCAACATCACAAATCACTTTCTCAGAAAGCTTCTTTTTGTTTTCTGTCTCGGGATATTTCCTTTGTCACCATAGGCTTCCATGCAATCCTAATTATCCTGTTGCTTATTCCAGGAAAACAGAGTTAGCAAACTGCTCCAAGAAAAGAATCGTGGAACTCTGTGAGATGAATACACACATCCCAAAACAGTTTCTGAGAACGTCTCTCTCGGGTTTTTATTTGAGGATATTTCCTTTTTCACCACAGGTTTCAATGTGATCCAAAATATGTCTTATCAGATTCTCCAAAAATAAGGCTACCAAACTTCTCCATGAAAAGTATGCTGTACCACTGTGAGATGAATCCACACATCACAAAGCTGTTTCCTAGAAAGCTTCCCTCTAGTTTTTATCTGAGGATATTTCCTTTTTCATTATGTTTGTCAAAGTATTCCCAAATATCAATTTGCAGATTACACGAACAAAGTGTTGGCAAACTTCTCAGTGAAAAGAACAGTGTAAGTCTGTTAGATTAATTCAGACATCACAAAGCAGTTTCACAGAAAGTTTCTTTTTCGTTTTTATCTGAGGATTTTTTTTTGTAACCATAGACTTCAATGCACTTCAAAATTAATGTTGCAGATTCAATGAAAACAGTGTCATCAAACTGCTCAATGAAGAGAATGGTGTGGCTCTATAAGATGAATTGACACATCAAAAAGCAGTTTCTCAGAGAGCTTCTTTCTAGTTCTTTTCTGACGATATTTCCTTTTTCACCATCAGCCTCAATTCGCTCCCAAATATGTCTTGCAGATTCCATGAAATCAGGTTAGCAAACTGCTCTATGAAAAAAAACCGTGTAACTCTGTGAGATGAATTCACACATCCCAAAGAAGTTTCTCGGAAAACTTCTTTCTAGTTTTTATCTGAGGATATTTCCTTTTTCACCATAGGCTTCAGTGCAATCTAAACTATCCCTTCTCAGATTCCCCAAAAAAAGGGTTCCCAAACCTCTCCATGCAAAGAATGGTGCAAGTCTCTGAGATGCATTCAGGCATCACAAAGCTGTTTTTCAGAAAGCTTCTTTCTAGCTTTAATTTGAGTATATTTCCTTTTTCACCATATTCCTCAATGCTCTCCCGAATATCCCATTGCTGATTCCATGAAAAAAGTGTTAGCAAACTTCTCAATAAAAGAATTCTGTATCACTTTGAGATGAATCCACACATCACAAAGAAATTTCTCAGAAAGTTTCTTTCTAGTTTTTTTCTGAGAATATTTCCTTTGTCAATACAGGCTTCAATGTGTTGCAAAATATCCCTTCTCAGATTCCCCAAAAACAGGGCTACCAAACTGCTCCATGAAAAGAACCGTGTTACTCTGGGAGATGAATTCACAAATCACAAAGTAGTTTCTCAGAAAGCTTCTTTCTAGTTTTTATGAGGATATTTCCTTTTTCACTATAGGCCTCAATACACTCGGGAATATCGCTTTGCAGATTCAGTGAAAATAGTGTTAGCAAACTACTCCATGAAAAGAAACGTGTAAATACATGAGATGAATTCACACATCACGAAACAGTTTCCCAGAAAGCTTCTATTTGGTTTTTGTCTGAGGATATTTCCATTGTCACCATAATCTTCAATGCATTCCCAAATATTCTATTGAAAATTCCACGAAAAAAGTGTTATCAATCTGCTCATTGAAAAGAATGGTGTAAATCTGTAAGATGAATTCACACGTCACAAAGCAGTGTCTGAGAAAGCTTCCTTCTCGTTTTTATCAGAGGATAATTCCTTACACACTATAGGCCACAATGCACTTTCAAATATCCCTTCGTAGATTCCACAAAAACAGTGTTAGTAAACTGATTCATGAAAGAAAGGTGCAAATCTGTGAAAAGAATACAAACATCACAACGTGCTTTCTCAGAAAACTTCCTTCTAGTTTTTTTCTAAGGATATTTTCTTTTTCACCATAGGCTTCAATGCAATCCAAAATATCCCTTTTCAGATTCCCCCAAAACAGGGCTACCAAACTGTTCTCTGGAAAGGATCATGTGACTCTGTGAGATGAATTAACACATCACAAAACATTTTCTCAGAAAGTTTCTTTATAGTTTTTAACTGATGATATTTCCTTTTTCACCATAGAGCTCAATGTGCTCCCAAACAGACTTTTGCAGATTCCACAAAAAGAGTGTTAGCAAACTGCTCCATTAACAGAAAGGTGTTACTCTGTTAGATGAATGCATAAATCACAAAGAAGTTTCGCCAAAAGGTTCTTTCCAGTTTTTATCTGAGGCTATTTCCTTTGTCACCATAGGCTTCGATATGATCTAAAATATCCCTTCGCAGATTCCAAAAAAACAGTGTTAGCAAACTGATTCATGAAAAGAAAGGTGCAAATCTGTGAAAAGAATTCAACCATCACAAAGCGCTTTCTCAGAAAACTTCCTTCTAGTTTTTTTCTGAGGATATTTCCTTTTTCACCATAGGCTTCAATGCAATCCAAAATATCCCTTTTCAGATTCCACAAAAATAGGGCTACCAAACTGTTCTCTGGAAAGAATCATGTGACTCTGTGAGATGAATTAACACATCACAAAGCATTTTCTCAGAAAGTTTCTTTATAGTTTTTAACTGATGATATTTCCTTTTTCACCATAGACCTCAATGTACTCCCAAACAGACTTTTGCAGATTCCACAAAAAGAGTGTTAGCAAACTGATCCATTAACAGAAAGGTGTTACTCTGTTGATGAATGTATAAATCACAAAGAAGTTTCACAAAAAGGTTATTTCCAATTTTTATCTGAGGTTATTTCCTTTGTCACCATAGGCTTCAACGTGATCTAAAATATCCCTTCACAGATCCCCAAAAACAGTGCTACCAAACTGCATCATGAAAAGAATGGTGTAACTCTGTGAGATGAATTCACGCATCACAAAGCTGTTTCTCAATAAGATCTTTCCAGTTTTCATCTGAGGATATTTCCTTTTTCAAAATATTCCTCAATGAACTCCCGAATATCCCATTGCAGATTCCACGTAAAAAGTGTTAGCAAACTTATCAATGAAAAGATGGTGTAACTCTGAGAGATGAATTCACACATCACAAAGAGGTTTCTCAGAAGGATTCTTTCTAGTTTTTATCTGAGGATGTTTTCTCTGCAACCACAGGATTCAATGCGATTCAAATGATCCCTTCTCAGATTCCCAAAAACAGTGATACCAAACTGATCCAAGAAAAGTGTCGTGTAACTCTGTGAGATGAATTCACAAATCTAAAAGCAGTTTCTCCGAAAGCTTTTTTCTAGTTTTTGTCTGAGGATATTTCCTTTGTCACTATAAGCTTCAATGCCCTCCGAAATATCCCATTGCAGATGTCAAGTAAACAGTGTTAGCACACTGCTCAATGAAAAGAACAGGGTTACTCTGTCAGATGAATTCACACATCACAAAGCACTTTCTCAGAAAGCTTCTGTTTGGTTTTTATTTGAGGATATTTCCTTTGTCACCATAGGCTTCATTGAGCTACCAAATATCCCATTGCAGGTTCCACCAAAACGGTGTTAGGCAACTCCTCCATGAAAAGTAAGGTGTAAATCTTTGAGATGAATTCACACATTAAAACGAACTTTCTCAGAAAGCTTCTTTCTAGTTTTTTTCTGTGGATATATACTTTTTCACCATAGGCCTCAATGCTCTCCTAAATGTCCCTTTGTAGATTCCACGAAAACATTGTTAGCAAACTGTTCCATGAAAAAAAAGGTGTAACTCTGTGAGATGAATTCACACATCACAAAGAACTTTCTCAGAAAGCTTCTTTCTAATTTTTATCTGAGGATATTTCCTTTGTGAAAATATTCTTCAATGCACTCCGAAACATCCCTTCTCAGATTCCCTGAAAACAGTGTTGCCAAAATGCTCCATGAACAGAAATGTGTAACTCTGTGAGATGAATTCACAAATCACAAAGCAGTTTCTCAGAAATTTTATTTCTAGTTTTTTTCTCAGGATATTTCCATTTTCACTGTAGGCCTCAATGCGCTCATGAATAGCCCTTTGCAGATTCCATGAAAATGGTATTAGCTAACTGCTCCATGAAAAGGAAGGTGTATATTTGTGAGATGAATTCACACATCACAAAGCAGTTTCTCAGAAAGCTTCTTTTGGGTTTTTGTCTGAGGATATTTCCCTTGTCAACATAGGCTTTAGTGCACTCCAAAATATCCTATTGAAGATTCCCTAGAAACAGTGCTACCATACTGATCCATGAAAAGAGTCATGTAACTCTGTGAAGTGATTTTACACCTCACATTTCTGTTTCTCAGAAATCTTCTTACTAGTTTTTATCTGAGGATATGTCCTTTTTCAACATAATCCTCTATGCACTCCCAAATATCACATTGCAGATTCCAGGAAAAAAGTGTTAGCAAACTTCTCATTGAAAATAATGGTGTAACGTTGAGAGATGAGTTCACACATCACAAAGAAGTTTCACGGAATGATTTTTTTTGGTCTGTATCTGAGGACATTTCTTTTGTGTACAGAGGCTTCAATGGACTCCCAAATATCCTATTGCAGATTACAAAAAAAAGTGTTGTCAAACTTTTCAATGAAAACTACAGTGTAACTGTAAGATGAATTCACACGTCACAAAGCAGTTTCTCAGAAAGCTTCTTTCTAATTTTTATCTGAGTATATTTCCTTTTACACCTAAGGTTTCAATGCGATCCCAAATATCCCATTGCAGATTCCACAAAAACAGTGTTAGCAAACTGCTCCATGAAAAGAATGGTGTAGCTCTCGGAGGTGAATTCACACATCACAAAGAACTTTCTCAGAAAGCTTCTTTCTAGTTTTTATCTGAGGATATTTCCATTGTAGCCATTGTCACCATAGGCTTCAATGTGATCTAAAATATCCCTTCTCAGTTTCCCCAGAAACAGTGCTATGAAACTTTCCATGAAAAGAATCGTGTAACTCTGTGAGATGAATTCACAAATCACAAAGCAGTTTCTCAGAAAGCTTCTTTCTAGTTTCTGTATGAGGATATTTCCTTTATAACTATAGGCCTCAATGTGCTCGTGAATATGCCTTTGCAGATTACACGAAAATAGTGTTAGTAAACTGCTCCAGTAAAAGAAACATGTAAATCTGTGAGATGAATTCACACATCACAAAGAAGCTTCTCAGAAAGCTTCTTTTTGGTTTTGGTGTGAAGATATTTAATTTGTCACCGTAGGCCTCAATGCGCTCCCAAATATCCCTTTGCAGATTGCATGAAAACAGTGTTAGCAAACTGCTCCATGAATAGAAACGTGTAACTCTGTAGGATGAATTCACACATCACAAAGCAGTTTCTCAGAAATCTTCTTTCTATTTTTTATCTGAGGATATTTCCTTTTACACTATAGGCCTCAATTCACTCCCAAGTATCCCTTCGCAGATTCAAAGAAAATAGTATTAGTGAATGGCTCCATGAATAGAAACGTCTAAATCTGTGACATGAAAACATACATCACAAAGAAATTTCTCAGAAAGCTTCTTTCTAGTTTTTACCTGAGGATATCTCCTTTGTCACCATAGGCTTCAATGAGATCCAAAATATCCCTTCTCAGATTTCCCAAAAACAGTGCTACCAAACTGATCCATGAAAGATTCATGTAACTCTGTGAGCTGAATTAACACACCACAAAGTGGTTTCTTAGAAAATTTTTTTCTAGTTTTTATATGAGGATATTTCCTTTGTCACAGTAAGCTTCAATGAGATCCAAAATATCCCATTGATGACTCCAGGAAAGCATTGTTAGCAAACTGCTCAATGAAAAGAACAGTGTAAACCTGTAATATGAATTCACGCATTAAAAAGGAGTTTTTCAGAACCTTGTTACTAGTTTTTAACGCAGAATATTTCCTTTTTCATCATAGTCCTCAATATGCTCCCAAATATCCTATTGTAGATTAAATAAAAACAGTGTTATCAAACAGCTCAATGAAAAGAACCATGCAATTTTCTGAGATGAATTCACACATCACAACTCAGTTTCTTAGAAAGCTTCTTTCTAGTTTTTATCTGAGGATACTTCCTTTGTCACCATAAACTTCAATGCGCTCCAAAATATCGCATTTCAGATTCCAAGAAAACAGTGTTAGCAAACTGTTCAATGAAAAGAACAGTGTAATTCCGTGAGATGAATTCACACATTCCAAAGTAGTTACTGAGAAAGCTTCTTTTGTTTTTTTCTGAAAATATTTTCTTTGTCACCATAGGCTTCAATGCACTCCCAAATATCCTATTGCAGATTCCACTAGGACAGTGCTATCAATCTGCTCAATGAAGACAATGGTGTAAAATTGGAAAGCAGTTCCTCAGAAGGCATCTGTATAGTTTTTATCTGAGGATATTTCCTTTTTTACCATAGGCCTCCATGCGCTCCCAAATATCCCTTTACAGATTCCATGAAAACAGTGTTAGCAAACTGCTCAGTGAAAAGAAAGGTGTAACTCTGTGAGATGAATTCACATATGACAAAGAAGTTTCTCAGAAAGCTTATTTCTAGTTTTTACCTGAGGATATTTCCTTGTCACCATAGGCTTCAATGCAAAACATAATATCCCTTCTCGATTCCCCAGAAACAGTGCTAGTAAACTGCTCAATGAAAGGAATCATGTAACTCTGTGAGATGAACTCACAAATCACAAAGTAATTTCTCAGAAAGCTTCTTTCTAGTTTTTCACTTAGGATACTCCCTTTTTTACATAAACTTAAATGAGCTCTGAAATACCCCATTGCAGATTACAAGAAAACAGTGTTAGCAAACTACTCAATTAAAAGAACAGTGTAACTCTGTGAGATGAATTCACACCTCACAAAGCAGTTTCTAAGAAAGCTTCTTTTTGGTTTTTACCTGAGCATATTTTCTCTGTCACCATAGGCTTCAATGCCCTCCCAAATATCCTATTGCAGATTCCATGAAAGCAGTGATAGAAAACTGCTCCATGAAAAGAATAGTGTAACTCTGTGGAATGAATTCATACACCACAAAGCAGTTTCTGAGTAACCTTCTTTCTAGTTTTTATCTGCAGATATTTCCATCTTCATTTTAGGCCTTTATGCACTCCCAAATATCCCTTTCTAGATTCCATGAAAACAGTGTTAGCAATCTACTCCATTAAAAGAAAGATGTAACTCTGTGAGATAAATTCACACATCTGAAAGCATTTTCTCAGAAAGCTTCTTTCTATTTTATCTGAGGATATTTCTTTTTTCACTATAGATGTCAATGTGCTCCCAAATATCCCTTTGCAGATTCCACGATAACAGTGTTAACAAACTCTCCAATGAAAAGAAATTTGTAACTCTGTAAGATGACTTCACACATCACAAAGAAGTTTCTCAGAAATCTTCAATCTATTTTTTTATCTGAGTATATTTCCTTTGTCACCATAGGATTCTGTACAATCCAAAATATCCTTTCTCAGATTCCCCAAAAACAGTGCTAACCGACTGATCCATGAAAAGAATCATGTCACGCTGTGAGAAAAATTAACACATCTCAAAGCAGTTTATCAGAAAACTTCTTTCTCGTTTTTATAGGAGGATGTTACCTTTGTCACCATAGACTTCAATGCGACCCAAAATATTGCTTCTCAGATTCCCCAAAAACAATCTCCCAAACTGCTCTATAAAGAGTATCATGTAACTCTGTAAGATGAATTAACACATTACAAAGCAGTTTCTCAGAGAGCTTCACTCTAGCTTTTAGCTGAGGATATTTCTCTTTTCACTACAGACCACCATGCATTCCCAAATATCTCTTTGCAGATTGCATGAAAACAGCATTAGCAAATTTCTCCATTAACAGAATTGTCAAACTCTGTGAGATGAATTCACACATCACAGAGCTGTTTCTCAGAGTGCTTCTTTCTAGTTTTTATCTGAGAATATTTCCTTTTTCATCACATTTTTCAATGCACTCTGGAAAATCCCACAACACATTTCACGAAAAAATAGTTAGCAAAGTTCTCAATGAAAAGAACGGTGTAATCCTGTGAGGTGAATTCACAAATCACAAAGAAGTTTGTCAGAATGATTCTTTCAAGATTTTATATGAGGATACTTCCGTTGTCACCATAGTCTTCAATGTGATCCAAATTATCCCTTATCAGATTCCCCAATAACACTGTTACCAAACTTCTGCATGAAAAGAGTCATGTAACTCTGAGAGATGAATTCACAAATTACAAAGATGTTTATCAGAAAACATCCTTTTAATTTTTATCTGAGGATATTTCCTTTCTCACCATATTCCTCAATACACTCCCAATTATCCCATTGCAGATAAAACATAAAAATTGTTAGCAAACTTCTCAATGAAAAGAATGGTAAAATTCTGTGAGATAAATTCACACATCACAAAGCAGTTTCACAGAAAGTTGCTCCGTGGTTGTTATCTGAGGATATTTCCTTTGTCACTAGAGGCTTCAACACACTCCCAAATAACTCCTCTCAGGTACCACAAAAAGAGTGATGCTGAATTGTTCTATCAAAAAAAAAAGTTTAAACTCTATGAGATGAATACACATATCACAAAACCATTTTTCCAAAAGTCTCTCACCAGTTTTTACCTGAAGGTATTTATTTTTTAACCCTAAGCCTCTAGGAGCTCCCAAATATAACTTTGTAGATTCCATAAAAACAGTGCTACCAAGCTGCTCAAAGAAAACAAAGGTGTGACCCTGTGTGATGAATTCACCCATTAGAAATAAATTTCTCAGAAAGCTTCTTTCTAGTTTTTATCTCAGGATATTTCCTTTTCCACCATCAGCTTCAATGCACTCCCAAATATCCCTTTACAGATTCCACAAAAACAGTGTTAGCAAACTGGTCCATGAAAGGAAGGTGTAACTCTGTGAGATGAACTCACACATCACAAAGAACTTTCTCAGAAAGCTTCTATCTAGTTTTTAATCTGAGGATATTTCCTTTGTCACCATAGGCTTCAACGTGATCCAAAATATCCCTTCTCTGATTCCCTGAATACAGTGCTATCAAATGGCTCCAGGAAAAGAATTGTGTAAGTCAGTGAGATGAATTCACAAATTACAAATCAGTTTCCCAGAAAGCTTCTTCCTAGTTTTTGTTGCAGGATATTTCCTTTGTCACCCTGAGCTTCAATGTGCTCTGAAACATCCCATTGCAGAATCCAAGAAAACAGGGTTAGCGTACAGCTCAATTAAAAGAACATTGTAACTCTGTGAGATGAATTCACACATCACAAAGTAGTTTCTCAGAAAGCCTCTCAGTAGTTAATATCTGAAGATATTTCCTTATTCACTATAGGACTCATTGCCCTCCGAAATATCCCTTGGCAGATTCCACAAAAGCAATGTTAGCAAACTCCTGAATGAAAGGAAAGGTGTAACTCTGTGAGATGAATTCACACACCACAGAGAAGTTTCTCTGAGGACATTTTCTTTGTCACCATAGGCTTCAATGCACTCCCAAATATCTTATTGCAGATTCCACAATAACAGTGCTACCAAATTGATCCATGAAAATTATCATGTAACTCTGTGAGTGGAATTAACACATCACAAAGTGATTTCTAAGACAGCTTCTTTCTGGTTTTTTACGAGGATATTTCCTTTGTCACCATAAGCTTCAATGCACCATGAAGTATCCCATTGAGGATTCCAAGAAAACAGTGTTATCAAACTGCTCTATGAAAAGAACAGTGTAACTCTGAGAGATCAATTCACATTTCACAAAGCAGTATCTCAGAAAGATTCTTTCTAGTTTTTATCTGAGGATATTTCCTTCGTCACCAGAGGCCTCAAAGCTCTCCCAAATATCCCTTTGCAGATTCCACGAAAACAGTGTTAGCAAACTACTCCATTAAAAAAAAGGTGTAAATCTGTGAGATGAATTCACACTTCACAAAACAGTTTCTCAGAAAGCTTCTTTTTGGTTTTTTGTCTGAGGATATTTCCATCGTCACTATAGGCTTCAAAGCGCACCCAAATATCCTATTGCAAATTTCACAAAAACAGTGTTAGCAAACTGTTCCAAGAAAAGAATCGTGTAACTACTTCAGATATATTCACACATCACAAAGAAGTTTCTCAGAAAGCTTCTTTCTAGCTTTTATCTGGGGATAGTTCCTTTGTCACCATAGGCTTCAATGCGATCCAAAATATCACTTCTCAGATTCCCCAAAAACATGGCTACCAAACTGCTCCATGAACAGAATGGTATAACTCTCTGAGATGAATTCACACGTCACAAAACAGTTTCTCAGTAAGCTTCTTTCTAGTTTTATCTGGGGATAATTACTTTTTGACCTTTTGCCTCAATATGCTCACGAATATCACTTTGTAGATTCCAGAAATATAGTGTTAGGAAACTGCTCCATGAAAAGAAAGGTGTAAACCCATGAGATGAATTCACATATCACAAAAAAGTTTCACAGAAAGCTTCTTTTTGGTTTTTATCCGAGGATATTTCCTTCGTCACTATAGGCTTCAATGCACTCCAAATATCCTGTTGCAGATTCCTCGAAAAGAGTGTTATCAAACTGCTCAATGAAAAGAATGGTGTAGCACTGTAAGGTGAATTCACACATCACAAAGCTGTTTCTCAGAAAGTTTCTTTCTAGTATTTATCTGAGGATATTTCCTTTTTCACTACAGGCCTCAAGATGTTCCAGAATATCCCTTTGCAGATTCAAGGAAAACAGTGTTAGCAAACTGTTCCATGAAAAGAAAGGTGTAAATCTGTGAGATGAAACCACACATCACAAAGTAGTTTCTCAGAAAGCTTCTGTCTAGTTTTTGTCTGAGTTTTTCCTTTGTCACCATAGGCTTCAATGCGATCCAAAATATCCTTTCTCAGATTCCCCAAAAACAGTGCTACCAAACTGCCACATGAAAAGAAACGTGTAATTCTGTGAGATGAATTCACACATCACAAAGTAGTTTCTCAGAAAGCTTCTTACTAGTTTTTGTCTGAGGATATTTCCTTTGACATCATAAGCTTCAATGTGCTCCCAAATATCCCAGTGCAGATTCCAACAAAACAGTGTTAGCAAACTGCTCAATGAGAAGAACAGTGTAACTCTGTGAGATGAATTCACACATCACAAAGCAGTTTCTCAGAGAGCTTCTTTTCGGTTTTTATTTGAGGATATTTTCTTTTTCACTACAGGCCTGAATGCATGCCGAAATATCCCGTTGTAGATTTAGGGGAAAACATGTTAGCAAACTGTACCATGAATTGAAAGGTGTAAATCTCTGAGACGAGTTCACACATCACAAAACAGTTTCTCAGAAATTTATTTATGGTTTGCATCTGAGGATATTTCCTTTGTCACCATACGGTTCAATGCACTCCCAAATATCCTATTGCAGATTACCCAAAAACAGTGCTACCAAACAGATACATGATAAGAATCGTGTAACTCTGTGAGATCAATTAACACATCACAAAGCAGTTTCTCAGAAAACTTCTTTCTTGTTTTTATATGAGGATAGTTGGTTTGTCACCCTAAGCTTCAATGCGCTCCAAAATATCCCATTGAAGTCTCCAGAAAAACAGTGTTAGCGAACTGCTCAATGAAAAGAATAGTGGAAATCTGTAAGATGAATTCACACATCAAAAAGGGGTTTCTCAGAAAGTTTGTTTCTCGTTTTTTTCTCAGGATATTTTCTTTTCCACCATAGGCCTCAATTCACTAGCAAATAACCTATTGCAGATTAAATGATAACAGTGTTATCAAACTGCTCAGTGGAAAGAACTGTGTAATTCTCTGAGATGAATTCATACATCACAAAACAGTTTCTCAGAAAGCTTCTTTCTAGTTTTTATCTGAGAATATTTCCTTTTTCACTATAGGTCTCAGTGCACTCCAAAATATCCCATTGCAGATTCAACATAAACATTTTAGCAAACTGCTCCATGTAAAGAAAGGAGTATCCCTGTGAGATGAATTCACACATCACAATGCCCTTTCTCAGAAAGCCTCTTTCTACTTTTTATCTGAGGATATTTCTTTGTCACCATAATCTTCAACGTGATACAAAGTATCCCTTCTCAGATTCGCCAAAAACAATGTTACCAAACTGCTCCATGAAAAGAATCATGTAACTCTGTGAGATGAATTAACATTACAAAGTAGGTTCTCAGAAAGTTTCCTTCTACTTTTTATCTGAGTATATATTTTTTCCACTCTAAGCCTCAATGAGCTCCCAAATATCCCTTTAAAGATTCCATGAAAACAGCGTTAGCAAACTGCTCCATGACATAAAGGTGCAACCCTGTGAGATGAATTCACAGATCACAAAACGGTTTCTCAGAAAGCTTCTTTCTAGTTCATACATGAGGGTATTTCCTTTGTCACCGTAAGCTTCAAAGTACTCCCAAATATACCTTTGCAGATTCCACAAAAACATTGATAGCAAATTGCTTGATGAAAAGAACAGTGTAACTCTGTGAGACAAATTCACACATCAGAAAGCAGTTTCTCAGCAAGTTTCTTTCTAGTTTTTTTCTGATTATATTTCCTTTGTCACCATAGGCTTCAATGCAATCCATAGTATCCCTTCTCAGATTCCCCAAAAAGACTGCTACCAAACTGATCCATGAAAGGAATCATGTAACTCTGTGAGTTGAATTCATACATCACAAAGCAGTTTCTCAGAAAGCTTCTTTCTAGTTTTTATCTGAGGATAATTTCTATTTCATTGTAGGCCTCAAGTTGCTAACAAATATCCCTATGCAGATCCCACGAAATCAATGTTAGTAAAGTGCTCCAAGAAAACAAAGGTGTAACTCCATCAGATGAATTCCCAAATTGCAAAGCAGTTTCTCAGAAAACTTCTTTCTAGTTTTTGTCTGAGGATATTTCCTTTGTCACCATAAGCTTCAGTGCATTCTGAAATATCCCATTGCAGATTTCAAGAAAACAGTGTTAGCAAACTGCTCAATGAAGAGAACAGTATAACTCTTTGAGATGAATTCACACATCAGAAAGCAGTTTCTCAGAAAATTTATTTTTGTTTTTATCTGAAGATATATCATTTTTCACTGGAGGCTTCAATGCACTCTAAGATATCCTATTGCAGATTCCATGAAAACAGTGTTATCAAACTGCTCCATGAAAAGAAAGATGGAATTCTGTGAGATGAATTCACACATCACAAAGAACGTTCTCAAAAAGCTTCATTCTAGTTTTTATCTGAGGGTATTTCCTTTGTCACCATATGCTTCAATGTGATCCAAAATATCTCTTCTCAGATTCCCCAAAAACAATGCTACCAAACTAGTCCATGAAAGGAATCGTGTATCTCTGTGTGATGAATTAACACATCATAAAATGGTTTCTCAGAAAGCTTCTTTCTCGTTTTTATCTGAGGATATTACATTTTTCACCATAATCCTCAATGAGCTCCCAAATACCCCTTTGCAGATTCCACAAAAAGAGTGTTAGCAAACTGCTCCATGAAAAGAAAGGTGTAACTCTGTGAGATGAATTCACACATCACAAAGAACTTTCTCAGAAAGCTTCTTTCTAGTTTTTATATGAGGATATTTCATTTTCCACCATAGGCTTCATTGCACTCCCAAATATCCGTTCTCAGACACCAAAAAACAGTGATGTCAAGTGCTCCCTCAACAGAAACGTTCAGCTCTATGAGGTGAATGCACACATCACAAAGGAGTTTCTCTGAAAGTTTCTCTCCAGTTGTTACCTTAAGAAATTTTTTTTTTCACCTTAGGCCACTATGTGCTGCAAATTATCCCTCTGCAGATGCCACTAAAACAGTGCTAACAGATTGCTCCATGAAAAGAATGATGTAACTCAGTGAGATAAATGGACACATCACAAAGCAGTTTCTCCAAAGCTTTTTCTAGTTTTTATCTGAGGACATTTACTTTTCCACCATAGGCTTCAATGCGCTTTGAAGTATCCCTTCTCAAACACCACCAAAATAGTGATACCAAAGTGCTCCCTCAACAGAAACATTTGGCTCTATGAGATGAATGCACACACCACAAAGAGTTTCTCTGAAAATTTCTATCCAGTTTTTACCTGAAGATTTTTCTTTTTTCACCTTAGGCCTGTATGCACTCCCAAATATCCCTCTGCATATTCCACAAAAACAGTGATAATAAACGGCTCCATGAAAAGAAAGATGTGACTCTTTGAGATGAGTTCGTGCATCAGAAAGCAGTTTCTCAGACAGCTTCATTTCTAGTTTAAATCTGAATATATTTCCTTTTTCACCATAAACTTCAATGTGTTCCTAAATATCTCCTCTCAGATAGCACAAAAGCAGTAATTCCAAACTGTTTAATCAACAAAGAGGTTAAACTCTGTGAGATGAATACACACAACAAAGCCTTTTCAAGAAAAGCTTCTCTCCAGTTTTTATCTGAAGTTATCTCCTTTTTCACCATAGTCCTCAGAGGGCTCCAGAATATACCTTTGCAGATTCCATAAAAACAGGGCTATCAAACTGCTCCATGAAAAGGATTATGTAACTCTATGAGATGAAATCAC
This sequence comes from Trachypithecus francoisi, assembly GCF_009764315.1. Lineage (NCBI taxonomy): Eukaryota > Metazoa > Chordata > Mammalia > Primates > Cercopithecidae > Trachypithecus > Trachypithecus francoisi. The sequence goes on along the minus strand of NW_022680746.1, from coordinate 3,212 downwards.
AAATCAAAAAGTGATTTCTCAGAAAGCTTCTTTCTAGTTTTTGTCTGAGGATATTTCCTTTGTCACGCTAAGTGTCAATGCACTCCAAAATATCCCATTGCAAATTCCAAGAAAACACTGGCAGCAAACTGATCACTGAAAAGAACAGTGCAGCTCTGTGAGATGAATTCACACGTCACAAAGCAGTTTCTCAGAATATTTCCTATGTCACTATAGGCTTCAATGCACTCCAAAATATCCTATTGAAGATTCCATGAAAACCTTGTTACCAAATTGCTCAATGAAAAGAACGTTGTAATTCTGTGCGATGAATTCACAAATCATGAAGCAGTTTCTCAGAAAGCTTCTTTCTAGTTTTTATCTGAGGATATTTCCTTTTTCACTATAGGAAATATCCCAAATATCGCTCTGTAGATTCCACAAAAACAGTGTTAGCAAACTGCTCCATGAAATAAAGGTGTAACTCTGTGAGATGAATTCACACATCACAAAGAACATTATCAGAAAGCTTCCTTCTAGTTTTTATCTGAGGGTATTTCCTTTGTCACCATAGGCTTCAATGCGATCCAAAATATCCCTTCTCAGATTCAACAAAATCAGTGCTACCAAACTGCTAATCATGTAACTCTGTGAGATGAATTGACAAATTACAAAGCAGTTTCTCAGAAAACTTCTTTCTAGTTTTTATATCAAGATATTTCCTTTTCCACCATATGCTTCAATGCGCTCTCAAATATCCCTTCTCAGAAACCACAAAAACAGTGATAACACAGTGCTCCCTCAACAGACACGTTTACCTCTATGAGATGAATGCACACCTCACAGAGGAGTTTCTCAGAAAGCTTCTCTGCAGTTTTTACCTGAAGAATTTTCTTATTTCACCTTAGACCTCTATGCACTCCCAAATATCCCTCTGCCAATTCCACAAAAACGGTGCTACCAAACTGTGCATTGAAAAGAAAGGTTTATGTCTGTGAGATAAATTCACCCATCACAAAGTTGTTTCTCAGGAAGCTTGTTTCTAATATTTATCTGAATATATTTCCTTTGTCAGCCTAGGCTTGAATGCGATCCTAAGTATGCTTTCTCAGATTCCACAAAAACAGTGTTAACAAACTGATACATGAGAGGAAATTGTAACTCTGTGAGATGAATTCACCAATTGGGAAGCAGTTTCTCAGAAAGCTTCTTTCTAGTTTTTATGTGAGGATATTTCCTTTCTCACCAGAGGCTTTCAATGGGCTCCCAAATATCCCTTCTCAGACACCACAAAAACAGTGAAGCCAAAGTGCTCCCTCAATGGAAAAGTTTAGCTCTATGAGATGAATGTACACATCGTAAAATGGTTTCCCAGAAAGCTTCTCTCCAGTTTTTACCTGAAGACATTTCTTTTTTCACCTTAGGCTTCTATGTGCTCCCAAATGTCCCTCTGCAGATTCCACAAAAACAGTGCTACCAAACTGCTCAATGAAAACAAATGTGTAACTCTGTGAGACGAATTCACCCATTACAAAACAGTTTCTCAGAAAGCATTTTTCCAGTTCAAATCTGATGATATTTCCTTTTTCACCATAGGCTTCAATGTGCTCCCAAATATATCCTCTAAGAATCCACAAAAACAGTGATGCCAAACTGCTCAATCAACAAAAAGGTTAAACTCTATGAGATGAATAAACACATCAAAAACTCTTTCTCAAAAAGCTTCTCTCCAGTTTTTATCTGAAGTTATTTCCTTTCTAACCATAGGCCTCTAGGAGCTCCCGAATGTTCCTTTGCAGATTCCATTAAAAAAAAGTTGTAACACTCTGTGTTACAATCGTAAAACTCTGTGAAATGAATTTACAAATCACAAACTGGTATCTCAGAAAGATTCTTTCTAGTTTTTATCTGAGGACATTTCCTTTGTCACCATAGGTTTCAAGGTGATTCAAAATATCCCTTCTCAGATTCCCCAAAAACAGTGCTACCAAACTGCTCCATGAAAAGAAAGATGTAACTCTGTGAGATGAATTCACACATCACAAAGCAGTTTCTCAGAAAGCATCTTTCCAGTTTAAATCTGACGATATTTCCTTTTTCACCTTAGGCTTCTATGTGCTCCCAAATATTCTATTGCAGATTACACGAAAACAGTGTTATCAAACTACTCAAGCAAAAGAGCAATGAAAAAAAGGTGTAACATGGTGAGATGAATTAATATATCAAAAAGAACTTTCTCAGAAAGCTTCTTTCTATTTTCAACCTGAGTATATTTCCTTAGTCACCAAAGCCTTCAATGCGACCAAAAATATCCCTTCTCTGTTTCCTGAAAAACAGTGCAACCAAACTGACATATGAAGAGAGTTGTGTAATTCTGTGAGATGAATTAACACATCACAAAGCAGTTTCGCAGAAAGCTTCTTTCTAGCTTTTATATGATGATACTTTTTGTTATCATGAGCTTCAAAGTGCTCCCCAATATCCCTTTGCAGATTCCACAAAAACACTGTTAACAAACTGTTCCATGAAAAGAAAGATGTAACATGGGGAGATGAATTCTCACATCACAAGGAAGTTTCTCAGAAAGCTTCTTTAGAGTTATTATTTCAGTATATTTCCTTTGTCACCCTAGGCATCAATGCAATAAAAAATATCCCTTCTCAGATTCCCCAGAAACAGTGCTACCAAACTGACCCATGAAAATAATCGTGTAACACTGTGAGCTGAACCAATACATCACAAGGCGGTTTCTCAGAATGCTTCCTTCTAGTTTTTTTATGAGGATATTTACTTTGTGAAAATAAGCTTCAATACACTCCATAGTATCCCACTGCAGATTCCACAAAAACGGTGTAAACAAACTGCTGCAGGAAAAGAAAGGTGAAACTCTGTGAGATGAATTAACACATCACAAAGCAGTTTCTCAGAAAGCTTCTTTCCAGTTTTTATGTGGATATTTCCTTTGTCACCATAATTTTCAATGCGATCAAAAATATCCCTTATCAGATTCCCCAAAAGAAGTGCTACCAAACTGCTCCATGAAAAGAATCGTGTATTGCTGTTAGACAAATAAACACATCTCAAAGCGGTTTCTCAGGGAGCTTCTTTGTAGTTTTAATATGAGGATATTTTCTTTGTTACCATAAGCTTCAATGCGCTTCAAAATATCCCATTGCAGATTCCAAGAAAATAGGATTAGCAAACTGCTCAATGTAAAGAACTATGTACCTCAG
>NW_022680745.1:0-96791 GCF_009764315.1 Trachypithecus francoisi | reverse complement strand
ATTAGAAAGCTTGAAGTTTGTCAGTTCCTCCAATTAAACAAGCAAAAAACCAGCGACCTATTCAGGATTTCTTTTCAACATTGTTTTAGTATGCCCTTGTAGATAACTCCCATGTCTTCTGTTTGTTCCTCTAATTTATCTTCATCAAACTTGTCATAAGGTCCAACATTCTGATCTCTTTGGTAAACCCTTACTCCTACCAATCCTGGGACTGTTTCTCTTCAAACTTGGCCTTTCCCTGATAATTCCATTCTTATCTACTTCCACTGGGTTCTCCAGCTAATTCCATTCTTATAGTTTTCCATTTGTTTAATTAGACCCATTCCCTCTTCCTATTATTCAAACACTCACGTACATGATGATATAAAAACAAGAGTAATGGGCTTTGAAATGAGTGTAAATATTACTTCTGCTACCTCCTATATTTAAATAAGTCACTTTGAGTTTCAGACTCTCCATCTGAACAACTATTTTTGCAGGATATTAAATACAGGTTGAAATATGAAAGTATTTTGATTAGTCTCCAAGAGTCTTTAAAATCCTAAAATGCCACGTGCCTTTAATTTTACCTATAGAAAAATGGGGCTGGCAGAAAGGAATAAAATAATAGAAGAAAAGAACACCAAGGAAAGCAGAGAAGAAAGTAATCGGGAAAAGATTATAGAAAAGTTATGGAAGAAGAAAAAAAGACTCTAGAAAAAAAATGAAGAGTTCATGCAACTAGGCAGGGTACTGCTTTGAAGAAAAACTAAACTGGGAAGTCAGTAAATAGAGAAATCTTAAGAAATAGCCTCTAAATATGATTAACATATCTATATCTATTCTCCACTAAAATAATTCATCTACAGGATTTACCTGGTATTGCTTATGAAACAAAAGCCTGTGTCTTGTCGCCACAGCTAAATAAGATCTGCTCTAAAAACTTCGATGATAATAACAAGGTACTGATATACCACTTTAACTGTTAAACATATTAGGACAAAGTCTTCTGTTAACCAGTGTTCTAAGGGAAAACTCTAAAAAGAGTTAATATAGGCCGGGCGCAGTGGCTCAAGCCTGTAATCCCAGCACTTTGGGAGGCCGAGACGGGCGGATCACGAGGTCAGGAGATCGAGACCATCCTGGCTAACACAGTGAAACCCCGTCTCTACTAAAAAATACAAAAACCTAGCCAGGCGAGGTGGCGGGCGCCTGTAGTCCCAGCTACTCAGGAGGCTGAGGCAGGAGAATGGCATAAACCCGGGAGGCGGAGCTTGCAGTGAGCTGAGATGGGGCCACTGCACTTCAACCTGGGCGACAGAGTGAGACTCTGTCTCAAAAAAAAAAAAAAAAAAAGAGTTAATATGTAACAAAAGGTAACTTTGTGAATTGATCCCATCTGGACCTGTACCTTGATCCTAATGATGCAGAGGTCTCCATCAATCTACACCAAGAGGGAAGAGAAAGGATTTGGAAGCAAGATAGGCAGATGTTCAAACTCAAGGGTCAGCTACTTTTTAGCTATGAAATCATAGGCCAATTAATCAACCTTTCTGAATCGCATTTGCCTGATTAATACAAAGTAGGTGATAGTAGCACAGATGCTTTGCAAAGCTGTGTGATGACTATGTGAGATAATAAATATTAAGCACATAATATGTTGTCTAGCCCAGAGTAGAATACTCAGGAGATAGTGATTTTTTTTCTCTATATTTTCTGAGTTAGCATAAATGTTTAAAAAAAACTGCAAAGTCTTACCTGAATTTAGGCTCCACAGAACTCATATCCACTATTAAAGAAAAAAAGTAAAATACATTAAATCAACAAATATAAATAGAAAATACAGAATATTAAAAACTTAAGAGGGCATGATGGCATATGCCTTTAATCCCAGCTACTTGAGAAGGTGAAGCAGGAGGATCACCTGAGGAGTCCAGGAGTCTGAAAGCAGCCTGGGAGACATTGCAAGACTTCAACTTAACTTAAAAGAATCGTGCACATTTTCGTGCATGATCTAGATCTTGTTTAAAAAAGCATAATACTCCAACACTTTGTTACAAAGACTCAGATGATCTGATATAAAGGACTCCTTTGGGACCATACATTGAGCTATGGTAAAATTATTAAGTATACTATTTTTTAGGAAATTAATGCATTAAGAATGTTTTTTCCCCTCCTTTATAGTTCTCAAATGCAAGGAAAAATAGAATTTATCACAATTTGATCTCTACAAGTGAACTACAGTGTACAATAAACATAATCCAAACAGAATCCTATGAGACTCTCAGAAAATTATATTATCAGCAGAATTAGTATAAGTGGACAGTGTCAACCTTAGAAAGTATAATTTCTAGAAAAATGAACTAGGAGCAGTTAGAAAAGAGTACACAGTAGTCTCTCTTTATCTGCTCTATGTGTAGAAACACACACAACATGATTTACCTCTGCTCTCACACCACAATCATCAAAACAGAAGACTTCTGTGACCAAATTTGTGGAGGATTTTCTCCACCAACAAATAAGCAACCAATTCTGTAACAGAAACCAGCAAGTTGTCCTCTATTTAATTCCAACACTATCTAGAAATAGTGTCAGATCCCACAAGCTGAGGGCTTAGTCTCACAAGACTACCCTCCCACATCAGTTGCAAATCTGGGTTTCTGAAGCATCTAACCATCTGGTTTCAAGGTGGGGTTCTCACAACTCCCTCTTTGGGTTTGACATGCTAGAGTTTCCCAAAGACTAAGGGAAACACATTTACCAGTTTATTATAAAGAGTATCACAAAGGAGACACATGAAGAGATGCATAGAGCAAGTTATAGGAAAGGGGCATGGAGCTTCCATGCCCTCCCAGGGCACATCAGTCTCCAAACACTTCCATATGTTCAGCTATCTAGAAGGTCTCTGTTCCCAGTCATTCTGGATTCTAAAGAAAGCTTTATTACATAGGCATGAATGAAAAAAATCTGTGACCATTGGTAATTGACCTAACCTTCACCTCCTAGGAAGTTGAGGGGTGGGGCTGAAAGTCCTAACACATCATGTCTTGTTCTTTCTTGTGACCATCTTCTATCCTGAAGCTACCTAGGGACTGCCAGCCATCACTCAATTGTTAGCATACAAAAACATCTTTGGAGATTCTAAACATTTTATGAGTTGTATGCCAGAAAACAATGTTGAAGACCAAACATATGTTTCACAGTATAATAGACATGGTTGTGATTTCAGTTACTCATGGTCATCCATAGTCCAAAAATATTAAACGGGGAATTCCAGAAATATGCAAGTCATAAGTTCTAAATAATGTGTCATTCTAAGGAGTATGATGAAATATTAAGACATCCTGTTTCATCTCACCCAGGTCATGAATCATTCCTTTGTGTATGCTATTTGCCCATTAGTCATCAAAGTGGTCTGTTCCTGAATCCCAACCATCAACATTATCATGACTCAATGATCCACCGTCAAATGAAGCAGATGATCCACCTTCTGATATGTCGTCAGATAGCCAGAAATTAATAGTAATCTAACACCACATGACAACTCATACCTCATTCACCTGACTTCATCTCATCATATAGGCATTATGTCATCTCACAGGCATCACACGAAAAAGAAGGGTGAGTACAAGACAAGACATTTTGAGAACCATTTTCACCTAACTTTGATTACAATATATTGTTATTGTTTTATTTTATCATGAGTTATTGTTAATTTCTTACTGTGCCAAATTTATAAATTAAACTATCATAAATACGCATATATAAAAAATATATATATAGGGTTTTATACTATCCACAGTTTCAGACATTCACCGGGTGTCTTAGAAAATACCTCACATGGATAAGGGTGAATTACTATACTTATTTGTGTGTGTGTGTTTATGTTTGTGTGAGAGACAGACACAACACAGATCTCCACTCTCCACAAGAAGCAGATAAAAAAGACAACACTTTTCCTCACACTTTACCCTTAGGTTTTGACAACTCTGGAAAAATATTGGAATGTGTATTCAGCAGTCCAGACAATTTTCCAGACCCTGGCTATGTTGGCTGCTTTAGTTACAAAAAGTTAGGTGGGATCTTGGGAGATTTTTTTATTGGACACCAGAAATATCAACCATATCAACAGTATACTTAAAAACTCTAAAATAATTCTTTTGAACAGATTACCACTGAAGAATTTGTAAATTAAATTCAATTGACTTTTCAGTAAACTTACTGCTTGAAATTCTCGCACTTAAAAGTAATTTGCAACATCACTTTCTCTGACTCCTCTCATACTTTTCTTTAGCCACTGCTCAATCTCCTTTACCAAGTCTTTTGACTCTGTGAAATGTTGATACTCTCAAGGTTTTGTCAATGACTTTCTTCTTATTCTACATCTTCTGCATCATGGATAAGTTCATTGAAATCTATGGCTTTGCTTAATAATTATAATAAAATTATTCTAAGCCTACATCTCCAACCAGAGTTCTATCTCCAGCTAGAAATACCTATAATCCAATTACCTACTGAAAGTATCACGTATGAGTGTTTCATTAAACTCGTCATGTAAAGAAAACTGTTAGTCTGTCCCATGACTGTTTGCACTTGTCTGCCGACCTGACAATTTTCTTTCTTTCTCTTTTTTTGAGATGGAGTCTTGCTCTGTTGCCCAGGCTGGAGTGCACTGGTGAGATCTCAGCACACTGCACTCTCCGTCTCCTGGGTTTATGCCATTCTCCTGCCTCAGCCTCCCAAGTAGCTGGAACTACAGGCGCCCGCCACCACACTCAGCTAATTTTTTGTATTTTTAGTAGAGATGGAGTTTCACTGCGTTAGCCAGGATGGTCTCGATCTCCTGACCTCATGATCTGCCCACCTTGGCCTCCCAAAGTGCTGGGATTACAGGCATGAGCCACTGCGCCCAGCCCTGACTTGACAATTTTCTACTCCTTCCCCATGAGCATTGTAAATGCTTATTCACAATCTGTAAACTTATGACCTGAGATTTTCTCTGTCCCATAGCTTTTTAAACTCAACAATAACTAAACTGTATTAACTGTATCTCTTTTCTGCCTTTGCTTTATCTTTCCAGTGCCACTGGAAATGCAAATCTATTATTTTATATTTATATATCCTACTTAGACATGGCCCCTTATCTGATGGCTTTCACAGAGAAAAAGAAATCCTACCAATTACTATTGTTATTTTTTAAGTTTAAAAATATTTAGCAAAACAAATCAAAATAATGGCAAAGAAAGACCTACAGGTTTAAATATGTAAATTGAGCTTCTGAACTTGATTTGTTTTAACCTCGATGGGTCAAACTTTCATCACAGATTGATACTAGGCCATAGATTGGTGACAAAAAAAAAAAAAAGACCATAGCATGAACTACTAAAAAAGCTTACTTTGTTTTTAAATCCTTTTATGTAATGATCCTTCATCTATCGTCTATATGAAGGACCAGCAAACTATATGCCACTGGCCAAATTCAGCTTACCAAATGGTTTTTATACAATGTTTTATTGGAGTACAATCATGCCTATTTGCTCACACATTATGTATGACTGCTTTCACCCTACAATGCAGAGTTCAATAGCTGTAATAGAGACCACCTGGCCTAACATACTTAGTTTCTTTTTTTTTTTTTTTCAGATGGAGTGCTGCTCTGTCACCCAGGCTGCAGTGCAGCGGTGCGATCTCAGCTTACTGCAGCCTCCGCCTCCTTGGTTCAAGCGATTCTCCTGCCTCAGCCTCCCAAGTAGCCGGGATTACAGGCACGTGCCACCACACCTGGCTTTTCTTTTTGTATTTTTAGTAGAGATGGGGTTTCACCATATTGGCCAGGCTGCTCTCGAACTCATAACCTCATGATTCACCTGCCTCAGCCTCCCAAACTGCTGGGATTATAGGCATGAGCCACCACACCTGGTGGTCTAACATATTTCCTATCTGGCACTTTACAGGAAAAGTTTGCCAATCTCTGCCTTATACCATGACCAAAATGCCCTGATACTCAGATCTAATCTTGTGACTCCCCTGCTCAAACTTTTCCAATGAATCCCTGCAGAAAACATTGCTGGCTTCCTATGCATAGTCATTATTTATTCTTTCTTGCTGTAGAAACACAAGTTTATTTAGATATTCATTATTCCATTACCCCTATTCCATCTCACAAAGAGAAATCATTATTCTAAACTAATCACAGTAATTACATTTGCTTTCCTAGTGACTGGCTTAGAAATGGCATATGGTATAATCCAGCCAACAAAAAGGTTACAGGAAGATTACTGCAAGCTTCCAAGTTTTCTCCCTATTTAAAGGAAACATGTGAACAAAAGGAGTCCTTCCAGCCTTTAAATATTGTCTGGAGAGAGCGTGATGATTGGAGCTGTTGTTAATTAGCCTACCAAAAGTGGGATCCTGGCTGGGCACGGTAGCTTACACCTGAATTCCCAGCACTTTTGGAGGCCAAGGAGGGGATATCACGAGGTCAGGGGTTCGAGTTTGGCCAATATAGTGAAACCCTGTCTCTACTAAAAATACAAAAAATTAGCCAGGTATGGTGGTGGGTGCCTGTAATGCCAGCTACTTGGGAGACTGAGGCAGGAGAATTGCATGAACCCAGGAGACAAAGGTTGCAGTGAGCCGAGATCGCTTGCGCCATTGCACTCCAGCCCAGGCAACAGTGTGAAACTCCATCTCAAAATAAATAAATAAATAAATAAATAATGGGATCCTATGATATCCCTGAACCACCAAAAGAACTTTAGTTCCTATGGTTTTAGCCATTGTTAGTTCATCTACTATTTACAATCAGAAGTATTGTGAGAATTTTTCCAGGGCCTACAGAATAAGATCTACTTATTTCTATACTATTAAAAAGTGTTGTCTAAGCTTGCCTTATTTACATATTCAAGTCATTCCCAACAACTCCCATATCACGCTTTTTTTACTAGGAAACCTGAAGTGCCAATAAACCCTACAAAGTTCACTCAAGCATCTTACCATTTGTACTTGCTTTTATAGATGTTTCTTTTGTAGGACATGTGATCATCTTAGATGTTCCTTTTTCCAAATCTTCAGTTTTATTAGGTGTTACTCCTGCTACGCATTCAGTCTTTACAGATGTTTCTTTTTCCTCCCATGTGATCTTCCTAGGTCTTTCTTTTGCTGGCCATGCAGATTTCTCAGATGTTTCTTTTGTAGGCCTCATAATTTTCCTAGGTGTTTCTTCTGAAGACTGTTCAAACTTTCCAGATGTCGCTTTCCCCAGACATTGAATTTTGTCAGATGTTCCCTCCACCAAGGGTGCAGCCTCATGAGGTGGTTTTTCCACCAAGCTTTCAGCCATGTCAGGTGTTCTTTCTGCCAAGGGTGCAGCCTCATCAGTTGTTCCTGCAGATGTTCCTTCTGCCAAACACGCAATCTGGTTAAATTTTCTTTCTGCTAAATATCATCCTCCTGACTCTTCACCTGGCAAACTTCTACTCATTCTATATGCTTTTCTTACATATTACCAAACTTTTCTTTTCTCTCTCTCTTTTTTTTTTTTTTTTTTTTGATGGATTCTTGCTCTGTTACCCAGGCTAGAGTGCAGTGGTGCGATCTCAGCTCAATGCAATTCAAGCAGTTCTCCCACCTCAAGTGACCCTCCTACCTCAGCCTCCCAAGTAGCTGGGATTACAGGCACAGGCTACATCACCCGGCTAATTTTTCGTATTGAGTAGAGATGGGTTTCACCATGATAGTCAGGCTGGTCTCAAACTCCTGAGTTCAAGCAAACCATCTGCCTTGACGTCCCAAAGTGCTAGGATTATAGGAGTGAGCCACTATGCCTGGACACTACCAAATTTTTTAAAGCTTTAATTCTTCACCTTGGATATAAAATGTCTGACACATGCTGAATATGGTAATGACAAGACATAATAAGTAATAATTATAAGGTCTCAAAGGGGTTCTGGCACAGAGTAAACACTAAATAAAGTAATAAATAATAAAAAAGATGACAATAAGAGGAAAAATGCTTAGTACCTTAATAAAGAAGCAAATAAAAAATGACAATGATAATAACAAGGAAGATGCTTAGTACCTTAAAGATACCTGACAGTTATTTGTTAAGTGGACAAGTGGATAAATGAAAAAAAAAAAACATTTTTAAAGAAATTATGTTGGAAAAATACAGAAATTCAGTAGACACAGCTCTACTGTATTATGAGCACTGTAAAGACCCAAACTATGTGTATTCCATCTTTGTCTCCTGCAGCTTGCCAAATTTAAATTATAGAGGTCCTTTGATAAATATATAATAAATTAAAGATGTGCTCATACAGTTCATATTGTAAAAAGTATTGTGTCACATTTAAGTATCATAGTAGCATTTTCATTATTGTGAAAAATGTTTGTAATTTTTTTATAACTTTTTGAGTTTAGAGTTAAGCTATTTGAATATTTATAATGATAATATTTTGGCTATTAGAAACAGAGTATCTTCCTGTAATAAAATTACTATTAACACACTAATTATCCAGCAGATAGAACAACATACCTTGTTCTAATGAAGTAAATATATCTTATTTGGTTTCAACTTAGAGGGAATGAAGTTGATAATAGTGAGACCTTGTTGGTACAAGACTATGTAACATCCTGCGCTTCTCAATAAAGAATTGCTTTTCCAACTTCTGCACCCCGTAGGTATCGTTGAAAGATAATCTCCTATTGGTACTGATGTACCCTGGCTAAGTTTTGCAATTCTTGTTGACATTTGTTTATGGTGCCAGAAAAGTATTATTAAATTCCAAATTCTAAAGATAGTTACTTTTTTAGTGACACAAGTCACTATGTCACACAGTTGATCCTCGAATAAGGGTTTTCACTCTAGGAGCCCACTAATAGATTTTTCTTTTCCTTTGCCACTGGAAGATAGCAAGACAAATCTCTCCTCTGCCTTCTCCTTATCAGACTACTCAATGTGAAGGCAATAAGAATGAAGATTTTTATGTATACTAATTCACTTCCACTTAATAAATAGTGAATATATTTTTTCCTCCTTCTAGCAGTTTCTTTCCTCTAGCTCACTTTATTGTAAGAATACAGTATACAGTGCATATAAAACAGAAACTATGTGTTAATTGACTGTTTATGCTTTCAATAAGGCTCCAGGTCAAGAGTGGACTATTAGCAAAGTTTTGGTGGAGTCATAAGAAACAGAGTTTCATATGAAGCAGATTTTCAGCTGCATGGGGGATCAGCACCCTAACTCTTATATTGCTCAAGATTCAACTGTAATTAATTATCATTTACTAAATGCAAACCATTTATTGTAAAAATTAAATAGAGCCCAGAAGTTCAATACCAGCCTGAGGGCAACATAAGAAGACCCTGTCTCTACAGTAAATAAATAAATAAATAAAACCGTGTTTCTTCAGAGGTTATTGTAGGAGTTCATCAGGTTGGTGGGAAACATTTTAAGATGACATTATAGGACATAGACACAAATCTTCTTGGAAGGCCGGAAGGTTTTGTAAAAGTCTCAAGATAGGGTTATGGCTGAAAGCAGTCTAATCTTTACCTTGAGCAAATAGCTTAAAGTGGGTACAAAGGAAAGTAGAGTAGTTTATCTAAATAGCTTATTTACTCATGCTTTTTTTGTTTGTTTTGTTTTTGTTTTTTTGAGACGGAGTCTCACTCTGTGGTCCAGGCTGGAGTGCAGTGGTGTGATCTCAGCTCACTGCAAGCTCCGCCTCCCGGGTCCACGCCATTCTCCTGCCTCAGCTCTGGAGTAGCTGGGACTACAGGCACCCGCCACAGAGCCTGGCTCATTTTTTGTATTTTTAGTAAAGACGGGGTTTCACCATATTAGCTAGGATGGTCTTGATCATCTGACCTCGTGATCCGCCCGCCTCGGCCTCCCAGAGTGCTGGGATTACAGGCCTGAGCCACCGCGCCCGGCCACTCATGCGGCTTTAAGACTCCCCTTTGATCACCTATGGCAGGATGGCTCTCCCGGGGTGGGGCGACCAGATTAATTACCCACAGGTATGTTGACTCAAAGCCTTTGTCATTAAAACTTTGCCCACAGGGCCAGCTTGCCAGGGTTGTGGCTGCTGACTCTTTACAGCAACTTCCTTGGTGTCTGTAAAATTGGCTGAGAACCCTTGCTGCTCTTTCACTGAATATCGGTGTCTGGATATGCGTCTCATCTGTCACGCAGCCGGGGTCTGCAGGATAGACCCCCGCAGGTTATAATATTCAAATGTTACAATTTTCTGTTATTAATTCCTACTTTTCGTTATTAGATGGTCGAATTTTGTGGCTTGTAATTCAGGGCGTGTAAACTAATTATAATTTGTAATAAAATTTGTTTATAAATATATTAATTCATTAAATTGGATAACCTGATCATCCCCTATTACTGAGCTTATCAATCACACAAAGGGTTATACATTTTATAACAAGTCTAAGTTGTTATGACAATTGAGGAATCATACAATATACAAAATTGTGTTACTATATATACAAAAGTATTATATAGGATTTTAGGGACCATAATTAATACTTTTTCAGATAACATTTTTTGAAATTATAAACTACCTACAACTAAATTCTTAACTAACTCTGAATAATAAACTAAAAAAATTAAATCAAAGCTATATATACACATATGTACACACCACATATACATATATATATATGTAAACACATGCTATTTACACATTGCTTTTTGAATTGCTTTTTCATGATCAACACTTCCATAATCTTATGGTAGCAACACCAAGAGTAGCTTACTATCCGAAATCTTACCTGGATTGGTATTTTGAGGATTTTTAGATAATTTTCGTATATGTTTCAAAAGTTGTTGATGAATGCTACGTATAAAAATGTAATAAATAAAATTACTATTTTAACACTGATATAAAAAACATTTACTAAATTTATTAAGTTCTTAGAGTATTTCAGACAATATCAGAGCTAACATCAGAATATTACTTATTCCATAGACTTTAAGTTTGTAAGCTCTATGAACTTATTAGGCTTCTAATGAAAGAAGAAATAAAGCAAGATGAAATACTCATGAATTGAGGGCTGTATAACTCAGTAAATTTAACTAGAGTTAGCTTGGCTTAATAGAAAATGTCCCTAACTCAGAAAAAGTCCTAGCGCAGTTACCAACAGGTATTTTTTCTTGAACAAGTTGCTTATCTTAGGCTCAATGTCTTCTAAAAATGAGGATTTTAGAGCCTTATTTCACTAGGTTATCACAAAGATTTAACAAGAAAACATTTTTAAAATGCTCAAAGAAATAATGAAGCAATGAAATAATTGATTCTTGAACCTTATTGCTGAAGCTATTTTAAAATTCCCAATAAAACACCATGTGTTGGCCTGGTGCAGTGGCTCATGCCTGTGATGCAATCACTTTGGGATGCTGAGACAGGAGGACTGCTTGAGCCTAGAAGTTCAAGACCAGCCTGGGCAACCCAGGGAGACTCTGTCTCTACAAAAAATAAATTTTTTTTTTTAAGTGTTTATTCATAGGTTATATTGTTCAAATGTTGCAGTTTTCTGTTATTAATTCCTGCTTTTGGTTATTAGATGTTCTATTCCTTGTGGCTTGTAATTCAAGGCATCTAAGCTATTTTATAATTTGTAATGAAATTTATTTATAAATATATTAATTCATTAAATTGGATAACCTGATTATCCTCTATTACTGAGCTCATCAGTCACACCAAAGGCAGAAAACTAACAGATGTCAGCATCTGGCTTGGACTACTACTACTCTTTATCTACCTCCCTTAACCTGAATGAACAAATCTTTGTTAGAATGATGCTTAGTCACTATGTTCATTTCCAGCTGCTGTAGAAGACAAAACCCTACCTTTATTTTTTATAAGTTCCACAAAGAAGATGTAAGTTGGTATTTTCTCATTTCTGAGATGCCTACTAACAACATATTGCACAGAAGATCCTATGTGTTACCACACCTCATTTCATATATCACCTTACATAAATATTTTTTGTATGAAAATCACAATTGCAAAATGGGTGTCACCCATTTTGCTTTGACTCACACCGTTTCCTTGGAGCTAGTTAGAAAGTAGTCAGATGTCCTTTTGGGGACTGCAAGAAATATGCAACACTTCACAGATTTGTATGTCATCCTTGTGCAGGGACCATGCTGACCTTCTCGACATTGTTTCAATTTTAGCATATGTACCCCTGAAGTCAGCACAAATCCCTACTTTTATATGTGAAGACTATCAGTGATGGATGAGGCTTAGCTCTGTTAAATCTAAACAACTTACTTGAGATAGAGTGAAGTCTATTGAATGGCTTCATGGTAATGCAGAATTTGAAAATATTTTAAAAACTCAAGGTAGAGATGCAAGTAACAAGGAAGATTTTTACTTTTAGGAGAAAAGAATCACTTGAGGGGACAACCACAAGTTGGAACCCACTACAACTTTGGAAAGATGACATGGGATTTTACAGAATAAGATGAAACCTTCCACTACCTACAAAATGGTGCTACACAGGATATAAAGGGCCAGGGATATAGATCTGGTAACAGAATAAAAATGGATCTCTAATTTCTTCCTGTAACATTATTTCAACCTGACTTACAGTTTTAAACTATCACAACTAATATTTGCTAGAGAAAATAGAAAGAAGTCACTCAAAGAATAACTTAACATGAAGGTATAGGCCAAGTCCAGGTTAAGATGTGGGTTTCACATGAGGTTTTGAGTGGGAGGAGAAGGGTCAATTTGCTCACTATGTGTGTGGCTAAAGATAAAAGTTCTAGCTGCCAGAGCGGAGTGCTGGTACTTTGGAAACAATGGCTGAGAATATGTATGTGAATTTTAAAAAACTGTAATAACTTTGAAGTGTACATATGGATCACTATGAAAACTGAGGGATCTGTGTTAGTAAGGGCATCCTGGTCACAAAGGTCGATCATTGCCAGACTGCAGGCGCAAATTCAATGGCAACGATGCAGCAACAGAATCAATGAAAATAACAAAATGAAGAGAATGGCCATGTCCCCCCTAGTCCTTCTGACTTATACAAAATGACTATCTTCCTTGGACTTAAGGAACCCCTTAGATTCTTTTTAAAAATTCAAGTATTGAGATATGGAAGATAGCCCCCAGGGGACACTATCAGGTTTTCTGCCAAAGTGAACATTTCAAGACCCAAATAACTAATTAGAAAAATTAACATTGTGACACTGTATTTATCCCGGGCATAGGGATTATACTTCAAATCAAGCAGTCAACATTAGGATCCCTAGGGATAAAGTTGTTAAAAGTCCTAAAATAAAGAATCCTGGACCCAATACTCCTTCTAACTAGTCTGGCTTTTTGCCTAGTTTCTGGCTGATGAAGTGAACTAAGTCACTGTCATTCAAAAACTACCTGAAACAAACTATAAAATCTCACCTAGCTTTTAAATGTAAACACTTACAAATTAACTCCACAAGCAGCAGCATAACGTTCTGCAGTCATTCCATACATATCTTCAGCAAAGATGTCAACATTTTGCTGAAGAAGCATGCCAACTATCTCTGATGATCCATCACATATGGCAAGCATAAGGGCTGTGCTAAAATAACAAAGAGATAACTTATTATGAGCAGAACCAATTTAATATGTGCCTGTCAGTGTAGAATTAACCATTTACATGTACTAACAAACATAAGTATCTTGAGTGCTCAAGTGTTTATCCTTGCAAATCACCACCAAATCTAAAAGGAAGGGGCAAAAAGACTCATGTCCCATTGGGATATGGCATACTAGAATTGGCTAACATAAAGTCCTTTGAGAGGCAAGGAATTATGCTTTGTTCACTAATCTCAAAGAGGTAAATATTTAAGTGAAAAAGTATCTATTTCTTCCTTGGTCTAATATAATATTTTGTACTTCAAAATCAGCTAGAAGTTAGACAAGTGAGAGCAATCTGAAGGCTTAAAACAATATTAGGAATAATGATAGTAGTAGCAGTCATAGTAAGTTTAGTTAATGATGCTGATAACAACGTATGAAATACTGAATTAAATGCTGTTGATATTTATAATGTTACTTCAATATAATCATTCTTAAAGGACATATTACTATTCTCCTTTTCATATAGAAAATCATACTTGGTATTAAGTAATGTTTGCAAAGTCACACCTATCAAGTGAGGAAGCTATAAATTAAACTCAGTCTTGTGTGAATCAAAAGCATCTTTTCTCTTTATCACTCACCTATGGCTTATCTTAATTAACTAAAATATTAATCCAATTAAAGATGTCTTTCTTCCCTCTACCCATTCAAATTAAAAATACCCTATGAATAAAAAAGGAAAAAATAATAATAAATTCACAGTATCTGGTGACAGCAATTAACAGTCACATAGGGATAACCTAAAATTAATATGCTTCAAGGAAAACAACTTTATTAAAGCAAATAGTCATCCTAAGGACAAAATGATTTTATACTCCTATTTCTATTTAATATTGCTTTTTTTTCCTTTGAGACAGAATCTCACTCTATTACCCAGGCTGGAGTGTGGTGGCATGATCTCAGCTCACTGCAACCTCTGCCTCTTGGGTCAAGCAATTTTCGTGCCTCAGCCCCCTGAGTAGCTGGGACTACAGGCATGTGCCACCATGCCCAGCTAATTTTTGTGTTTTTATTAGAGGTAGGGTTTCACCATATTGGCTAAGCTGGTCTCAAACTCCTGGCCTCATGTGATCCAATCACCTTGGCCTCCCAAAGTGCTGGGATAACAGGCGACAGCTACCGTGCCCAGCAAATATTGCATTTTTTAAAAAGTGTATAAAAAAGAGAAGTTAGAAAAATACTATAAAACTGTTAATAATTCAATATTGAATTATAAAATAAATTGAAAAGATTCACACTTCTTAAAACTAATACAGAACCACTTTCATTAATAGAAGATGATGCAACCAAAAACATCAGATTACACATAAGAATCAGTCGATATAATAAGAGAAGATAAGTGCTACTATATACTGTTCTTCATGTTGACCAGTCCAAATAATTGATTTTCTTCTGATAATTTGTGTTGATATGTTTCACTATAATCTAATAATTTTAACTAAATATTGTTAATTTAATATTTCTGACCTGAGTGTTATTACTCTAGAACACTAGTCAAGTGTTTTTTAATAAAAAAAAAAAGTACCATACCATTTAAACTCATTAACTGCATTTGCATTTGCATTTTTTGTCAGTAAGAATTCCACAATTCGCTCACTTCTTTTCATTATGGCCAGTAAAAGAGGTGTGAGGCTAGCCTGCAAAATATCAAAACAATTTATAATCATGAAATTACATATCTCTCAACTGAACTGAATACCTTGCATAATATCCTATTAACTTAAACACATAAAATAGAAAGTAAATCAATAGCAGTCCCTTCTTTCTCCCTTTTCTGTGCTATCCCATGCACTGCACCTTCCCTTATAAACATTCAACCTCTGCATCACCACATTAACTCTGGTTATCTCCAAAAATCATTATATTGTAATGATTTTATGG
This sequence comes from Trachypithecus francoisi, assembly GCF_009764315.1. Lineage (NCBI taxonomy): Eukaryota > Metazoa > Chordata > Mammalia > Primates > Cercopithecidae > Trachypithecus > Trachypithecus francoisi. The sequence continues at coordinate 81,273 of NW_022680745.1, read as the reverse complement.
TTTCCCATCTAAACCAAGAGCTTCTTGAGGGCAAGGGCTGTATCTTTTATCTCTATATCCTTAAACCCTAAGGCATAGTAGTAAATAATTTGTTTTTGACTAAATGAGTAATCTAAATAATTACCTCTAGGGCAGTGTTTCTTAAACTATATTCCAGAGAATAATTACCTTACCAGAAGCACTGTACCCCAACAGATTCCACCATTATATATGTTCAAGAAATATTATAAAACTGTGAATTAAATGTCCATTATTCAATAAATGACTTGAACTTTGCCTAATACTTATTTGACAATGTATTTTTGTGGCAGAGATTAACATTTGACAAATTAGAATTTCAGGAATAAGTTTTGTAAGCTTCCCAAGAAAAATGGAGGTTTCCTCTAGGTGATAAAAACTCTCTTGATTCTCTTCTATCGATAATCCCAAGATTCCAGATGCCAATGTCAGGCACTCCTGCTCTAAATGAGTCACTAAGGAAGTGGCTCTAAATTAAAAGAGATTGGCTTCAAATGAACTTTGACTGCTTATTATTAAATGGTCCATGGGGTTTCTTCTGTTACAAGACAATAAGATTTTATCTCAGCTATTAGAAAGTCAGTATAAAAGTTTATTCTCAATTATAATGACAATCCTAGGATCCTAATGCATATCTATTTCTTAAAATGCAATAATCCATTTGTATTCTGGTTTCTATTGTAATTGCTACTTAATTTTTGGCAAAACATCAAAAACATGAATAAAATGGCTTATTAATGAAAGTTCTAACTCATCTATGTGGATTAGCATAATAGAAGCCCCTAAATCACTTGAATTTTAAGGGACAATTCTGGGAAGAAGGATATAATATTTTCTGCAATGTGCATAACTTATTCAAATACAACCATGATTAATCTAAAAAGGCTTAAAAGCATTCTAATAAAAGATTATTATTTATGGTTTATATACAGAAAAATCATTGTTTAAAAAAATCTTCTAAATTCTAGAAGTCAACCCCAATATTAATGAATTAATGTAAAATATAAACTATATATTATAAACACCAATAAACTGCCTTGAATACCTTGAAATCTTTACCAACATATACTATGAGAGAGGAATTGATCACTGAAATATTTACAAAGGCAAAAGAGGTAAGTTGAGTAAGTGATGTAACTAGGTGGGCACAGTAGCAAACTGGAAACATATGCTTTGTGTAAAGCTAAAACGTCTTCTTAGCATGCCAAACAGTCATGTGGGCTCAAGAGACACCAGATTCAATCCTTTAAGAAGAAATCTAGATTTCTGCATGTCTCCTAAATTTTACATGTTGACTCAATTTATGAAGGCAAATTTTGCTTTCCTGTAGTTTTACAATAATTGGAAAGAAAAAAAACTTGGGTGGAAAGAATATTTGAAAAAGTTTTACCTTTAACAAACTCAAATATTTATCATAAATGCACAGAAAAGCCATAGTCTCTAATAGTTCTTGTAAAAATATTATATTTAAAGTAAAATCTTAGGTAATTAAGTTCTTTCAACTTATTTTCATTCAAGGAATGTTTGAGCTTCCAAATATAACAGTTTTACATATGTTAACGTTAAAACAAATGGATTTCAAATATTTTGAAAATAACATTGGTTAACGTCTACCTTGTTTTGCACTTCGATGACTGTATCATGGGACAGCAGTTTTGCCACCATTGATAAATTCTCACTATAAACAGCATAATGGAGAGCTGTGTTGCCATATATATCTACAGCATTTACATCAGCACCAGAATCTATCAGAATATTTGCACAAGCTTCCCTCTGGCATTGCAGAGCCTGTCGGTATTAAAGCAAGAAGTAAATTATAAATTATAGGAAATCAAAATAAGTATTCCACAGGTTTCACAGACTAGTTGTGTTTCAACTGAATTCATTTTTATTCTGTGTATTTGAACTAAATCCATCTTCTACTGAAAAAAATTGACTACTATATACCTTCATCAGAGGTGTCCTGCTTTCGCCATCATAGACATCAAGTTGGCACTTTCTGTCTACCAGAAATGTTACTACTTCTGCATGACCGTTGACACAGGCCCAGTGTAGAGCAGTCCTATGAGAGTGAGAGGACTTGTTGGCAAAGTTTAGTCCACTGTCTCAAAACATACAATGATTTATGTAATTGTAAACATTAAATACCAGGCTCTTTCTCTGCCTTCAAAACAAACATTTAATATTCTCCTGAAGAAAGTACAATGTTCATTCACTCTTTTTGCTCACTACATTAACGAAAGAGTGGCCTGTTTGAATACAAAGAACTTGACCTTTGGATTCAGTTCAACTTGAGCTTGAATATTACTTTAAGATCTTTCACTTTCTAGCTGTCACTTAAACTTTCTGCACCTCGATTTTCTCATCAGTCAAATGAAGATGAATACAGTAGTTATCTCAGGACATCACTGTGATGCCTCAATGAGAATCTACGCAAAGTATTTGGGAGAGTTCCTAGTACGTGTAACAGCTCAGTAATTGTTAGATATTGTAATTATTACTACTACTTAACAAAGAAAACATTTTAAGTAAAATGGTGCAATTATGCCTACTTTGTGGTGTTTTTAAAAGTAGAGGTAACACAGTATTTTAAAGATTCTAAGATGCTCAATTTCTCATATTTTAACATCTCTGACATGCAAATGCCATTTATAATTCATTATTTATTACAACTATATTTGGCAGAAATTTAAACAATCTTTTATTGGTGCATAAAATAAGGAGGCATCACACAATTCACAGTGCCTTCCAAGAAGTGGAATATGGTATATACATACATATGTATGGCAGTCCTACTCACAGGATTGACACTGAAAGAAATTATACCTTTTAAGAGTACTACACAAAAGGAGAGTTGAAATAAAAACAAAAATTGTTAAAACAAGCTATTAATTGCGTCCTTTGTAATATGCAGCTGGAATCCATATTCTTAGCAAACTATCAGAAGAGAAACCAAAGTTCTCATCATAAATGAACAATGAATCACTTGGATGGAACATCACACACTCTATCATAAGGGATGCACAGTTATACATGATATAAACGTCAGCACATGTACCCTAGAACTTAAAGTATAATAAAAAATAAAATAAAAAAAATAAAAAAAAAAAAACTTCAAGCCAAAGAAAACTTTGGATTCAATAAATAGGTATGGCATTTTATCCATATTTAGATTTACAGAATGTATGGAAATTCATATTAGATTATAGAATGCATGTAAATTAGATGTTTTTGACGATTAATATTACTATTTAGAGCTGTTATAAATTTCCAGTATCATGGTTGGTAGTTATCTTTTACTAGTTTCTCACTTCAGAAGTGTTTTTGTTTGAAAGATGAGAGGAAAAGCTTAAATTGAGATTCAGCTCTAATACTCCAATTTTAAATCCCTCACTTTGCTCAGGCTGAGCAGGTAAATGTGAAATTTTTAAGGATGAAAAGGTCTTGAGAGTTAATAGAATGTATCTTCTACATAATAGGCATTCAGCTTACATGTGATGAATGGATTAAAAGAATAAATACAGTTAGGAAGTTCAATATCTTAAAAATTGCTATAAATAAAGCACTTATATTTGCTATTTTATTTTTCTAATAATAAAACTACACTAAAATGATTAATCTATAGTTATTGACATATAAGTAATAAATCTATATATAATAAAAATATGTGTTTAATAAAATGTATATGTAAATCAATAAGCACAGATAAAAGATTCTCTTCTGAAGATGCTAAAAGTTCACAGAATATACTAATGCACAGAAAAAATATATAAAGCAAGAAATTATCTTTATCTGTGCAAAATACATATTGCTGCTCTTCCCAAAAATTATTTCATTAATAATAAACTTTTACTAATAGCATTGTACATGCTCAATGCAGAAATCAAAAATAATAAAAAGGAAAAGCATTTTATTTAAAACAAATGTCCTCAAATAACAAATTTTATCATATTTTGGACATAATTTCCGATAACACAAGACCATAGTCTGTATGTATAATCAAACTGAATTTTACCCTCACTTGGTACACCAAAATCCATTTTCAAATGTCAACATACTTCTGTATATGTTTCTGCCTTGAGTGGTCACATATTATCCCATGCTGTAAACTCACTGAAATGTATTTATAAAAACCATTAAATGGATTCTTTTTAATACATTGATATTTTAAGCAGTGCTCAGAAAAGAAATTGTGAGTATGTTTCATTATTTTCTAAAAATATTTTAGTATAATAGAATTGATCACTAATGGGCATATACAATTTTTAAATATGGTACTTACCATCAAATTGTCTATTTGAAAAGTCATCCGAAACTTACACTTTAAAGAGTACTATGAATGTCACTGCTTTTTATCCTCACAAACTTTGTAGGTAGGAAACAGTATTTGATTCCTCTTTTAACTTAAATGTCTTCTCTAACCAGGAACACTAAATATTGTTTCCTATGTGCATAGGTCACTCGCAGATCTTAAAAAAGGACTTTGCCCAGTTTTAAATTAGAGGCCCAGTACTTTTTTTAGATCTGCAATTTAGATAACTAATTTAAATTGTCCAATTTTAAATTAGAGGATTTTCTGTTGATTTGAGTGAATTCTCTACAAAACAAAGATTTTTAAATCTAATATGTATACACACATACACATACATGAGTAGTAAATATTTACAAGTATGCTGCCTTTTATTTTTTCACATATGCAGGGTAATTTAATTTTTGTTTTACTAAATTACCCTTCAGAATGCTTGCTTCTGAGCTTCTTAGAAAGGTTTTGTCAACATAAAAATGTATCTGTGTAAATAGGCATTTATGTTTTTCTGCTATTTTTATCATTTTGTATATTAAAAATTTTTATTCTATATTCCATCAGGAACTTATTTTGTGCCATAAAAATCTAGTTTTCTCCAAAAAGCAGGCATTTCACTTATGAAACTAATTCTTTTCCTACTAGTATAAAGTGTGACCATTATCAAGTTCTAAATTCTTACATATATTTGGGTGTTTCTGGATTTTCTATTCTGTTGTATTCAATTACCTGTCTTTTCAGCTGTTAGCAAACAATTTGTGATTTTTTGTTTGTTTATTTTTTTTTTTTAGACAGAGCCTCACTCTGTTGCCTAGGCTGGATTGCAATGGCAGGATCTCAGCTCACTGCAACCTCAACCTATCAGGTTCAACTGATTCTCCCGCCTCAGCCTCCCGAGTAGCTGGAATTACAGGCAGCCGACATCAGGCCCGGCTAAGTTTTGTATTTTTGTAGAGACGGTGTTTCACCATATTGGCCAGGCTGGTCTTGAACTCCTGACCTCAGATGATCCACCCGCCTCAGCCACCCAAAGTGCTGGAATTACAGGCGTGAGCCACTGCTCCCGGCCCATCTTGTGCAAATTAATAGCACATTTTGATGTCTAGAAGGGCAGGGTTTCTTTATTCCGTTACAAAATATTTAAAATGTCATCACAATAGTAAAAGCCTGTGTAATTTTAAAAATGTTAAAACGTTGATAACTTTATTTGGTTTATGTAAAACTGATAAAGAAGTTGCATCTTGAGAAAAATGAGTCTTCTTAAATTCAAGAACATAAACCATCTTCCCACCTCCAAGTTTCCTTCTAGGGTCCCTCAGCAAAGAACATATTTACATAGACATTCATTGATATCAAAATGGACATTGGACTTTATCCAAAGAATTTTTAGCCAAGAAGTTCATATATTATAGGAATTATTTCATTATGCACCATTTCATAGTGTATCTAACATTATCTTTTAAAATCTGTACATTAAAAGTAAAACCCTGTATGTACTTAATTTTGTGAGTTAAATCACTCTAAAATTTTCTACACAGTGCTCTGTGAGAGGAAGTGGGAGTGAAGAAGAAAGCAACTAAAGTGTGGAGTTGATTTTAAGGTGGCCTGGGCCCTCTGCCCTGCAGGGCTCCCCCATCCCAGGCCTGGGGGGCCTGCCCAGGATGGCCGCCCCACAGCCCGCCACTCCTCCACCCGCCACTCCTCCACCTGCTCCCCTCGTCCCCAGGCCCCCCAGCCCCTCATTCTGAAGGGGCGATCCTCCCACAGCCACCACCTCCTCCTGCAGCCCCGGCTCAGGCAGGGCCTGGTACCTCTTCTTCATGTCTTTTTTGTTGAGGTCGATGGTTTTCTTCCTTACTGTCATACTCTCCAGCTTCCGGACTTGGCCCAGGGAGGCAGCTTTATGGATCTTCCCGAGATCCCCGAAGTGGATGATGTACGAGTCGTTCTTGGTGTAGACCAGCTCGCTGAAGGCGCTCGGGCGCTTCGGGCCCGGCACGCCCTTGCCAGCGGCAGCTGAGATCCTCTTCATGGCTGCAGCCCCCTGCTAGAGAGAACCCGCGCCTCCCGCTCGCCCTTCCCCAGCCCCTACCGCTCGCCCTCGCTTCCTGCTGGCCCTTCCCCAGCACCCACCCAGCTCCCACTCGCCCTTCTTTAGTTCCCGCACCCGCCCCGACACCAGTAAAAATTTCTGTATCGCCAAGCTCTTGGACACTCCGGCCTCTCTCGGGAGAAATTCTGAGCAGAGCCGTTAGGCAGCAGCTCATGCGCAACTCAACAGGCTGAGGAGACACGCGCCCTGGCCGCGCTCCACCCGGCACCGCGTGCAGGTGGCACCTGCCGCTGAGGCGCTGCCGGGCTGGCGGGCCTCCTTGGAGCGGAACGTGGGTGGCGCCCTGCAACACGGCCTGCTTGACATAGCCGCCCCTGGCCTCTCCTCGACCCGCGATCCAGGAGCTGGACCCTGGTGCTGGACACCGTGCAGCCTCCAGGGTGGCGCTGAGCGTCGATTCCCGCCTTCCTGCAACTGGGGACCCACCCCCTGACTTAGGCGCCCTGGAGGCTTCTGGCCCAAGTATCTGCCCGGCTGGTGGCGCTGACAGGGTCCGGGTTGGAGCCCCTGCTGGCCGCGTGCCATGTTCAGGTGGGAGCTGCACCTGAGTCCACAGTGGAGGCTGCAGGGCGGGGCCCGGACGGCTGAGGGTCGCCGAGTGCACCCCCTTCCACCCTGGGCTCTGCTCTTCCTTGGCCGGCGCTGGCAGTGCAAGCTCGCGACCTCCGGGCCCTGTATAGCTGATGGGATGAGGCTTTGCGGCAGGTTCCCGCCCTCCCACAGCTGAGGTCCCACCGCCTGACTTAGGTGCAGTGGCGGTGTCCGACCCTGGGGTTCGCCGCTGCTGGTGGCACGGACAGGTTCTGCGTTGCCACCGCTGCTGCCACGTTCAAACGCCAGCTGCAGCTCAGCCTAGGGCTGATCCTGATCTAGTGATCTGCCTGCCTGGGCCTCCCAAAGTGCTGGGCCTACAGGCATAAGCCACTGTGCCAGGCTGTAATTTTTATTTCTTGAGACGGAGTCTGGCTCTTGTTGCCTAGGCTACAATGCAATGGTGCGATCTCGGCTCACTGCAACAACCTCTGCCTCCCAGGTTCAAGCGATTCTCCTGCCTCAGCCTCCTGAATAGCAGTGAATACAGGCATGTGCCACCATGCCGGCTAATTTTGTATTTTTATTTTTTAGTAGAGACGGGGTTTCTCCATGTTGCTCAGCCTGGTCTCAGGAACTCCCGATCTCAGGTGATTTGCCTGCCTTGGCCTCTGAAAATGCTGGGATTACAGGCGTGAGCCACTGCGCCTGGCCGGTTACTTTGTAATTCAAGTAACATCAATGCCGGCCGGGCGCGGGGTCTCTGGCCTGTAAACCCAGCACTTTGGGAGGCCGAGCCCAGTGGATCACTTGAGGTCTAGTTGGGGACCTGTCTGGCCAACATGAAGTGAAGGCGGGTCTCTACTAAACACACAAAAATTAGCTTGTTGCTTGGTGCGGTGGCTCAAGCCTGTAATCTCAGCACTTTGGGAGGTCAAAGCGGGCAGATGGCCTGAGGTCAGGAGTTGGAGACCTGCCTGGTCAACATGGCAAAACCCTGTCTCTACTAAAAATAGCCGGGCATGCTGGTGTGTGCCTGTAATCCCAGCTACTAGGGAGGCTGAGGCAGGGAGAATCACTTGAATCTGGGAGGCAAAGGTTGCAGTGAGCCGAGATCAAGCCATTGCACTCCAGACTAGGTGACAGAGGGAGATTCTGTCTCAAAAACAAAGTCCAACTAAAAATAACAAATAAATAAAAAATAAAAAGTCTAACAAATTGTAGAGACTACATTTCATTAACTTACACTGTTTCCTTTGTTAGTTTACAATAAATAACATTTAATTATTATTTATTCCAGGATAGGCTAGAAAGGTATAATGGGCTCTTTTTTCCATTGAAGATGAAAAATAGGAATGATTTTCCTTGGCTGTTCAGAGGTCCTTGAAGGTCCTTGAATCTTCACAAAGGAACTCACAATTTCTGTTCTTCTGACTTTTATCCCTAGTGAAATTGATTCTTACCAATTAAGCATCAGTAAAATGACCAAAATAACTATAACATGATGAAGGGCTAATAACTAAAAACATATTCAAATATACATGACCACCACTAAGACCTTGATCAACAAAAGGACAAAGAAAATGAATGCGCAGTTAACACATACGTGTATATATGGGACTGTATTCTTTTCACTAGTAGTAATTAAATAAATGCTAATATAAAAAAGAGTAAATGAACCATCCTACAGTATTAAATGGGCATAAGAAAGGAATATCGATGGTCCAGTTAATAATACTACCAAAAAAGCATATTAATATTTTTCTGGGGACATTGTAAATTAGCATAGTTCTTTCTGGAAGAAATCTCCCAATATGTTTTTAAAAATAAAAGGATTTAATTATCTTTGATCTAGTGGCTTATGCTTTGGAATTTATTGTAAGGAAATTGTTTAGATGAACAAAAATATACATAAATGAAATTATTTGAAGCAGCATTCTAATAGGGAGAAATTAGAAATTACTTGAGTTCATCATAGAAACGTGGATAAACAATAGACTATCAACTTAGAAACATATTGTATTCTTGGCCAGGTGCAGTGACTCACACCTGTAATACCAGCACTCTGGGAAGCTGAAGCAGGTGAATCACTTGAGGTCAGGAGTTCTAGACCAGCCTGGCCAACATGATGAAATCCCATCTTTACTAAAATATGAAAATTAGCTGGGCATGGTGGCATACACCTGTAGTCCCAGGTACTTAGTAGGCTGAAGCAGGAGAATTGCTTGAACCTGGGAGCCGGTGGTTGCACTGAATAGAGATCGTGCCACTGCACTCTAGCCTGGGGGACAGAGCAAGATTCTTTCTCAAAAAAAAAAAAAAAAGAAGGAAAGAAAGAAAAGAAACGTATTGTATTCTCTTTCAGAAAGGGTAGAGGAATGGAAAAGTATTAATAATGAAAATAACCAAAAATTGGACTTATCAATTATAAACTATGTAATTCTAACTATTAATACTTGAAAATATATGCAGATCTACAATTCTTCATGGGGAATTACAAAATCCAACAGTTATGAATACCTAAACGTAAGTTTGGTAAAAATCTGATTTATGCTGATGTAGGGGTATTTATAGTCATTTTTTTTTTTTTTTGAAACGGAGCTTGGAGCTTTTGCTCTGTTGCCCGGGCTGGAGTGCAATGGCACGATCTCGGCTCACTGCAACCTCCAGCTCTTGGGTTCAAGTAATTCTCTTGCCTCAGCCTCCCGTGTAGCAGGGATGACAGGCACCCGCCCACACCCAGCTAATTTTTTTTTTTTTTTTTTTTTTTTTTGAGACGTAGTCTCCCTCTGTCGCCCAGGCTAGAGGGCAGTGGTGCGATCTCCGCTCACTGCAAGCTGCACCTCCTGGGTTCAGGCGACTCTCCTGCCCCAGCCTCCCGAGGAGCTGGGACTACATGCGCCTGTCATCACGCCCGGCTAATTTTTTGCATTTTTAGTAGAGACAGAGTTTCACCGTGTTAACCAGGATGGTCTCGATCTCCTGACCTCGTGATCCGCCCTCCTCAACCTCCCCAAGTGCTAGGATTATAGGTGTGAGCTACCACACCCGACCAAGGGTATTTATAGTCTTATTGATCCCAGTTCATGTGATTATTCATATGATTTGCCACTAGGGATATTCCATAACAGGCAGTATATTTACCACATTACCTTTCAAAAATCTAAATATTTTTGATTTGTAATTTCAAAGAAACCTGACTTTGAAACCTTATTTTGAAATCTGGTTCTAAGGAATTCAGATAAGCTATTGGAAAATATCACAAATGACAAAAATTTTGCATTAAGATAAAATTGATAGATTTAAATCTCTTTGCAGCCAAGCGCGGTGGTTCACAACTGTAACGCCAGCACTTTGGGAGGCCAAGGCGGGTGGATCACGAGGTCAAGAGATTGAGACCATCCTGGCCAACATGGTGAAACCCCGTCTCTACTAAAAATACAAAAAATTAGCAGGGCGTGGTGGCGCATGTCTGCAGTCCCTGCTTGGGAGGCTGAGACAGGAGAATTGCTTGAACCCAGGAGGTGGAGATTGCAGCAAGCTAAGATCGCACCACTGCACTCCAGCCTGGTGACAGAGCGAGACTTCGTCTCAAAAGAAAAGAAAAAAATTAGATTCCTTTGTATATCATAAGGGTCTAATTTAAAAAAAATTGTAAAATATCTTACACGTGTATTAGTATTACTTATCTGTTCTTATCATTGTATCAATGCGAGGCGTAAATAAAATTTGTTAAGTTAAAACTTTCGGTATACTTTCATTCATTTATTTACTTATTTTGAGGCAGAGTTTCGCTCTATCATCCAGGGCAACCTCCACCTCCCAGGCTCAAGTGATTCTCGTGTCTCAGCCTTCCAAGCAGCTGGGACTACAGGCATGCGCCACCATGCCTGGCTAATTTTTTAAAGTCCTATATCATATAAGATCATTAGAGTTCTGGGATTATTTTTTGTTTGTTTGTTTAAGAGACAGGGCCTCACTGTATCACCCAGGCTGGGGTGCAGTGATGTGATCATAACTCATTGTAGCCTGGAACTCCTGGGGAAAGCAATTCTCCCACCTCAGCCTCCCCAGTAGCTGGGACTACAGGTGCTTGCCACAACACCCAGCTGGTTTTTAAATTTTCTGTAGAGAGAAGTCTCACTATATTGTCCAGTCTGGTTTCAAACTCCTGGCCTCAAGGATCCTCCCCACTTGGTTTCCCAAAGTCCTAGGATTACAGGTGTGAGCTACCATGCCAGGACAAGAACATGAGACTTCTTTTACCATATTTTTTATATCTAAGTGGAATACTATAGTATTATGTGTCAGTGTTGAATTATTTTAAAATATTATTCACTGAAACATGCTAATAATCTGGGTCAGTTTCTATCTTGACTTAGGCTTAAATATATTAGCTAACATGAAGGGCCTAAAATTAATAATGATTCCATACCATCTCTTTATTTATTTATTTATTTATTTATTCATTGAGACAGATTTTGATCTCTTGCCAAGGTTGGAGTGCAGTAGCACGATCTCGGCTCACTGCAACCTCCACCTCCTGTATTCAAGTAATTCTCCTGCCTTAACCTCCTGAGTAGCTAGAATTACACCCACCACCACAACCAGCTAACTTTTGTATTTTTAGTAGAGATGGAGTTTCACCATGTTGGCCAGGATGGCCTTGAACTCCCGAACTAAAATGATCTGACCGCCTTGGTCTCCCAAAGTGTTGTCATTATAGGCTTGAGCCACTGCGCCCAGCCACCATCTCCTTTCATTAAAAATTTGTGAGCTGAAAATAATTTGAGGGCAGTTATTTTCATATAGAGTCATTTTATCAAATAGGGATTAATATTAATGACTTATTAATATTTATTTTATCTAAAATTGTGTCTAACTGATTATTCTAAATTCTCTGACTTACTAATAATGTTAAACAGTAGGTTTAACACATATAATTAGGTCTGTGTGGAGGCACTATGTAAATAAAATTGTTTTTAACATTTTGTAAGGTCTGCTGCTTTACAAGTCTTATTATCTTTGCTCCATTTTTAATACCAAAATTTTAACTGTGATAATTAGGCTGGAGACATGAAATCAAGGGTATGTTTATATAATCACTCTCAAGGATCTCAAGGGTCATTTTCTGGTTACATTATGAAAATTATAAAAGGAATCAAGTATAAATTCCAGATAATAGCTCTTGATAAATCATATAAATCTATATAATATAGATATACTTTAAGATTTAGATCTAGATATATTCAGTAACTCTGTAATTTATCGAAAGATTTTGGTTTAAATGTAAGACATTCCTCAATATAGAATTAGTTCTAAAAAATTTGTTGCAATGAAGAATCTTAACAACTTACCTTCTTGTTTTCTCTGAATACAGAACAATTCAAGATACACATAGAAGTAAAGTGTAATGAAATAAACAGGTGAGCTTTGTAGCTCATGGTGTTGTTGGTGTGGTGCTTAGCAACAGGATTTTCCTACACTACACTCCAGTACAGGGCACTCTTACCTAGTCGGTGACATACAGAGCAGAAACTTTATTGCTAAATTTACTGCATAGCAGAGGCAGAACAGAATTCATTTTCACTGCAGACTGGGACATCCTAAAGAGAAAAAACATGGAATGGGTGATATGAGCTACCCTGGTTTATTCCTTTCTTCTAATATCTCCAATCACCTCCTCTATCGATCTAGTGAATACAGGCACAGGAACAGTGCTCTAAATGACATTAGATGTCCTTCGATATCTTTGTTAGTCTAAATTCAAAGGAAATATTTTAACTCAAGTGAAAAGAAGACTACAAAAGAAAGATAACCCACACGGGGATAGCGGAATTTTTTGTTTTTGTTGTTGTTTTAAAATCTCTTGTTTTTGGCCACAGACACTCTGAGCTAGAAGAAAATATTTAGGAGAAGGATGAGAAATCCTTCTGTATTGAATAAGGGAATTACTTCCAGATGGCAGTGGTGTAAATCTACTATGATAACAACTATTTATATATATATATATATATATACACACACACACATATGTTTATAGAAAATGTCTGGAATCTTTTTAGAGTCTAGAGTCCTTCTCAATGGCCTAATTTGCAAAAATAGCCTCAAATTATTTTATTTAATTAAAAACTGCAAGAGATTAACATTTTCTCCTCATAAGGTCCAATCTAGTATTTTTCTTTTGAATGAAGAAAAAAGTAATACATTGCCTGTAAAAAAGTAATTCTTTGATTTAGTGGTTAGCAGTGAACAGTTGACATGGTTTGGATGTTTTATCCCCTCCAAATCTCATATTAAAATGTGACCTGTATTGCTGAATGTGGGGCCTAGTGGGAGGTATTAGGTAACGGAGGCAAATCCTTCATGAATGGTGTGGTTCCCTCCCCTGGGTACTGAGTTGTAAAGAGTTTACAGGAGATCTAGTTGTTTAAAAGAGTGTGGCACCTTCCCTCTCTCTCTTGCTCCCTCTCTTGCCCTATGACATGCTGGCTCCCCTTCAAATTTTGCCATGATTGTAATCTTCCTGAGGCCCTCACCACAAGCAGCTGCTGACACTGCATTGTGTGCAGAACCAAGGACCAAATAAATCAATTGTCTTTATAAACGAGCCAGTCTTAGGTATTTGTTTTACAACAACACAAACACACTAACACTCTGGTGAAAATCAACTTAAATACTTAAATACAGGTAATAATATAAATTAAAAATGCAAACTAAGAGTTGTAAAATTTATATTTCCCCTTCAAAAATTAGCATTCTAAATTCTCTCCTTATAATTTATTTTGCTTTATACACTTCCAACTTCCTATGCTCAAGTTTTCAGAAGACATTGAAGAACATCACATCATTAGAGAGAAGAAAAGGAAAAAATGGCTACAAAAATTAACTATACAATGTATTGAATTAATAGAGTTTTGCTGAACAATTTTTGTTAATGGAGTTTATATTTTTAGATATATTTTTCTGCATGAGATACTTAGACAAAATTTTTTAATATAGGATATTTGCAGTAAATGGTCCCAAGGATCCCAATTATTAAACAAAACACAAATGTAAATTGATTTCAGTATATCAAATACGCCTTAATAATTATTTTAGGTAGCTATAAAAAGTAGAGTTACAAGATTGAGAGGCATTTTGTCTTCTGGGAAGGCTTTAAAAATATGAAGCAACATTTCCCACCATCAAAGATTTACGTGTAAGAGATTTGTCTTCATTTTTTTTTTTTAATTAGAGCAAACAATTTGCCCACAGGGCATCTAAACTTAGAATGAGTTTGACACCACGACACAGTTTGTATTTTCTGAGGAAAAATTAAAGGGAACTAAACAATTTTATTTTTCAAACATCAAATCACGAAACAAAATGGTCCAATTTTCTTTGGGTTCTCAGTGGTACATTTATGTCTTCAGGTTTTTAAAAAAACCCACACCATTTTGCATGCTTAAAAATAAAAGATTCGGTTCAAGAGTTCACCTTTGTAACATCTTTGCAATTTTTCTTTAAATATGTAGGTTTAAAACTTTGCTAAAATAAAAAATATTTAGTGAGAAACAAGTTCACATGTGTTGCTTGCTGAAAGAAATTGCTAAAGGGAATGCATTAAGATATGGAACACAATTATACAAAGTAAATACTCAATCGAACATGCCAGATGTTTCCTAAATTTAAATTGTTAAATGGCCATCATGGAAGAATCGTTTTAGTTTTAAACTCTATAACAAGTAAAATAAGTTTCTTATATAGAAACATTTGTTTCTTTGTGTATGAACCAAATCAATATCATATATAACTTATACATAAGATATGAATCATATATAAAGTAACTTATCCAAACATATTTAAGATGAACCTGTCAGTATTTTTATTATTATTATTATACTTTCAGTTCTAGGGTACATGTACATAACGTGCAAGTTTGTTACATATGTTTATCTGTGCCATGCCAGTGTGCTGCACCCATCAACTCCTCAGCACCCATCAACTCGTCATTTATATCAGGTATAACTACCAATCCAATCCCTCCCCCCTCCCCCCTCCCCATGATAGGACCCGGTGTGTGATGTTCCCCTTCCCGAGTCCGAGTGATCTCATTGTTCAGTTCACACCTATGAGTGAGAACATGTGGTGTTTGGTTTTCTGTTCTTGTGATAGTTTGCTGAGAATGATGGTTTCCAGCTGCATCCATGTCCCTACAAAGGACACAAACTCATCCTTTTTTATGGCTGCATATTATTCCATGGTGTATATGTGCCACATTTTCTTAATCCAGTCTGTCACTGATGGACATTTGGGTTGATTCCAAGTCTTTGCTATTGTGAATAGTGCCGCAATAAACATATGTGTACATGTGTCTTTATAGCAGCATGACTTATAATCCTTTGGGTATATACCCAGGAATGGGATGGCTGGGTCATATGGTACTTCTAGTTCTAGATCCTTGAGGAATCACCATACTGTTTTCCATAATGGTTGAACTAGTTTACAATCCCACCAACAGTGTAAAAGTGTCCTTATTTCTCCACATCCTCTCCAGCACCTGTTGTTTCCTGACTTTTTAATGATTGCCATTCTAACTGGTGTGAGATGATATCTCCTTATGGTTTTGATTTGCATTTCTCTGATGACCAGTGATGATGAGCATTTTTTCATATGTCTATTGGCTGTATGCATGTCTTCTTTTGAGAAATGTCTGTTCATATTCTTTACCCACTTTTTGATGGGGTTGTTTGTTTTTTTCTTGTAAATTTGTTTGAGTTCTTTGTAGGTTCTGGATATTAGCCCTTTGTCAGATGAGTAGATTGCAAAAATTTTCTCCCATTCTGGGGGTTGCCTGTTCACTCTTGATGGTAGTTTCTTTTGCTGTGCAGAAGCTCTTTAGTTTAATGAGATCCCATTTGTCAATTTTAGCTTTTGGTGTCATTGCTTTTGGTGTTTTAGACATGAAGTCTTTGCCCATGCCTATGTCTTGTATGGTATTACCTAGGTTTTCTTCTAGGGTTCTTATGGCATTAGGTCTAACATTTAGGTCTCTAATCCATCTTGAATTAATTTTCGTATAAGGAGTAAAGAAAGGATCCAGTTTCAGCTTTCTACTTATGGCTAGCCAATTTTCCCAGCACCATTTATTAAACACGGAATCCTTTCCCCATTTCTTGTTTCTCTCAGGTTTGTCAAAGATCAGATCACTGTAGATGTGTGGTATTATTTCTGAGGACTCTGTTCTATTCCATTGGTCTATATCTCTGTTTTGGTACCAGTACCAAGCTGTTTTGGTTACTGTAGCCTTGTAGTATAGTTTGAAGTCAGGTAGCATGATGCCTCCAGCTTTGTCCTTTTGACTTAGGATTGTCTTGACAATGCGGGCTCTTTTTTGGTTCCATATGAACTTTAAAGCAGTTTTTTCCAATTCTGTGAAGAAACTCATTGGTAGCTTGATGGGGATGGCATTGAATCTGTAAATGACTTTGGGCAGTATGGCCATTTTCACGATATTGATTCTTCCTATCCATGAGCATAGTATGCTCTTCCATTTGTTTATGTCCTCTTATTTCACTGAGCAGTGGTCTGCGGTTCTCCCTGAAGAGGTCCTTTACATCCCTTGTAAGTTGGATTCCTAGGTATTTTATTCTCTTTGAAGCTATTGTGAATGGAAATTCATTCATGATTTGGCTTTCTGTTTGTCTGTTACTGGTGTATAAGAATGCTTGTGATTTTTGCACATTCATTTTGTATCCTGAGACTTTGCTGAAGTTTCTTATCAGCTGAAGGAGATTTTGGGCTGAGATGATTGGGTTTTCTAAATATACAATCATGTCTTCTGCAAACAGGGAGAATTTGACTTCTTCTTTTCCTAACTGAATATCCTTGATTTCTTTCTCTTGCCTGATTGCCCTAGCCAGAACTTCCAACACTATGTTGAATAGGAGTGGTGAGAGAGGGCATCCCTGTCTTGTGCCAGTTTTCAAAGGGAATTTTTCCAGTTTTTGCCCAATAAGTATGATATTGGCTGTGGGTTTGTCATAAATAGCTCTTATTTTTTTGAGATATGTTCCATCAATACTGAATTTATTGAGCATTTTTAGCATGAAGGGCTGTTGAATTTTGTCAAAGGCCTTTTCTGCATCTATTAAGGTAATCATGTGGTTTTTGTCTTTGGTTCTGTTTATATGCTGGATTATGTTTATTGATTTGCATATGTTGAACCAGCCTTGCATCCCTGGGATGAAGCCCACTTGATCATGGTGGATAAGCTTTTTGATGTGCTGCTGGATCCGGTTTGCCAGTATTTTATTGAGGATTTTTGTATTGATGTTCATCAGGGATATTGGTCTAAAATTCTCATTTTTTGTTGTGTCTCTGCCAGGCTTTGGTATCAGGATGATGTTGGCCTCATAAAATGAGTTAGGGAGGATTCCCTCTTTTTCTATTGATTGGAATAGTTTCAGAAGGAATGGTACCAGCTCCTCCTTGTACCTCTGGTAGAATTCAGCTGTGAATCCACCTGGTCCTGGACTTTTTTTCGTGGGTAGGCTATTAATTGTTGCCTCAATTTGAGAGCCTGCTATTGGTCTATTCAGGGATTCAGCTTCTTCCTGGTTTAGTCTTGTGGGAGTGTAAGTGTCCAGGAAATTATCCATTTCTTCTAGATTTTCTAGTTGATTTGCGTAGAGGTGTTTATAGTATTCTCTGATGGTAGTTTGTATTTCTGTGGGGTTGGTGGTGATATCCCCTTTTATCATTTTTTATTGCGTCTATTTGATTCTTCTCTCTTTTCTTCTTTATTAGTCTTGCTAGCGGTCTATCAATTTTGTTGATCTTTTCAAAAAACCAACTCCTGGATTCATTGATGTTTTGGAGGGTTTTTTGTGTCTCTATCTCCTTCAGTTCTGCTCTGATCTTAGTTATTTCTTGCCTTCTGCTAGCTTTTGAATGTGTTTGCTCTTGCTTCTCTAGTTCTTTTAATTGTGATATTAGAGTGTCCATTTTAGATCTTTCCAGCTTTAGTATTTTTTATATTATCAACATAGAACTGTTTTAAGATAAATAAATCATTTCTTCATTTTTCCTCTCAATCAATATTTATAAGAGATGACATAAGTTATATGACTCAGCTAATCTACACTGAAAGCATTGGATAAGTGAATTACAATTTTTGCTCAAATATGGAAAAAGTCTGACTGATTATAATTATATCATTAACTGTTATTTACTTTTCCTGAAAGCTCTTTCCTTAATATAAAATCTAGACATAAAGATACTAATTTATCCTCTTAAGTGTTATAAACATTTTCTCTCATTTCATTATTTTTTTAGTTGTCAAGTTCGATAGTGTTCCACTAGAAGTTGAGAATAGGAAATCCACTAACATAGGTTCACAGTACTCATATATTTTTGAAACACTGAAATCAACCTGTACCCAACTCCACTCTAGAGGCTAATGTTGAAATACCTGGCTGAAAGTAATGCCAAACCAATATCTCTAAAATATAGAGAAAGTTGGCTATTATAAGTACCTTTATGATTATATTCACATTTTCATGTATATATGAGAGATAGAGCAAATATTACACAAGAAAAATAATATTAAAAAAAAATGCTAAGGTCGGCCGGGCATGGTGGCTCATGCCTGTAACCCCAGCACTTTGGGAGGCTGAGGCAGGCAGATCATGAGGTCAGGAGACCAAGGCCATCCTAGCTAACACCATGAAACTCTGTCTCTACTAAAAACACAAAAAAATTATCCGGGAGTGGTGGCAGACACCTATAGTCCCAGCTACCCTGGAGACTGAGGCAGGAGAACAGCGTGAACCCAGGAGGCAGAGCTTGCAGTGAGCTGAGATCATGCCACTGCACTTCAGCCTGGGCAACAGTGTGAGACACCATCTCAAAACAAACAAATAAAACATGTCAAGGTCTATAAAGTTTACAACTTTGTCATTTCTTAACTATACGACGACCTAGGGTGGGTCACTTGCTTAGTTTCTCATTACTTTGGTTTTCTATCTTGAAAAGTAAAGAATTGTTTTCTTCATAATTATCTCATAATTGTTTTCTGAGAACGTGAAACACTGGAAACATTGCCTGGCATTGAATAAATTATTAGTTTTTACTATTAGTATCGATTCACATTTTTCCTACTAAAATTAGATAATGACTTCTCATTTTCTACATGATTTTATAGGATATAAATTTAAACACAAATCAAGACATATTTGAAATATTCTATACATTAAACCTCACTTTTATTGGATGAAACCCCACATTTCTCTATATTTGATAGTGTAGGTGACATTCACATCCTATTTTGCCTCATTATTGAACAGTGTCTTACCTACATTTTCTAGATGTCATAATCTATTTACTCTTGTCTCATTTTCATGATGGTGTATACTGCATATTTTGAGACATAGCACATTTAATTGAGTTATTTTCTTGCTCAAAAAGTAAACTAGTTCCACATCCATTGAATCTTCAGTTTAAACTTAGAATTTAAAATAAAAAACTGTTCTATGGCAATGATTATAAACTGGCAAACTGATATTTCATGGGTTGGATTAAGGTTGACCTTGAAGGGCCGTGTGTGTGCATGTTTACTCACCTTAAAATAAAAGAATTTTCTGTATGGATTTATTTTACCTAGATTAGTGAGCCTTTTAAATGAGTCAGGTGGTTCTGATTCATCATATATGTCCCTGCTCAGTCTCTCTGTACTCACAAATCAGAGTCTGAGTGATGTAACATCATTTGAAGGTAGACTGTGATAAGTTAAAGCTGCATATTATGAACTATGAAGTAACTACCAAAATAACAAGAGTTACACATAAAACCAAATAAAGAAAAAATAGGATCATAAAAATCAACATAAAGCAGAAAAAAATGCACCAGAAAAGCATATGAAAAAATAGAAAAGAAATAAGACATTATATTTAAAAACAATAATTATTTTGGAAGAGTAGATGAAATATAAATTTGAGGCTACCAATTTATTATGTGGATTTTGAGGACAGTCACTATATTCTTAAGAAAGTTCTATTAATTTTGCAAATACTTTGAGGAGTATAAAAATAGGGATATAGTAAATTGTATACTAAAGACAATAAGTGATGATTAAGTACTTTATCACAGATGTTACATATTTCCCAAATCCAGTAGAAATGTAATCAATTTGTTTGACAGAATTTCAGTCTTTCTATTAACAGTCTTTCGGATCAAAACTAAAGAAAATCATATTGTATAATTGAGCGATGTCCTTTATAGAGTCTTCATGCTCAGTCATAGGCTCAATTACATGTGTCTGATAAGAATTATAAATAATATGACAAAGTTATTTCAGTTAATATGTTCTGTTGATCTATTTCAATTGAGAAAAAAACACTAACCTATTTAGTTTTAGAATCTAATATATGTGAACAAATTTGGGAGGATTTCTTTAAGAATCTATATGCATTCTTTGTTTTACATTCTTTCAAGCAAACACATGACATGGACAAATATGTGCAAACACAAAATTACTGCGGTATATTAGAGTGGAAATGTAATGGCAGCATTATTTTTCAGTAAGTTATTGGATAAAATACTTGAGTCATGCTGAGTACAAAATCTTTTGTTAAGGCTAATTAGATTGCAGATTATAAAATGCCCTAATAGTACCAATAAATTAGACTAACCTTTCTCAAAAGGATGTGACTAATAATATTTTGTTGCTGAGTTAAACAAAATAAATGTCTAAGAACTTAGCCAGAATGTTGAGATTTTAATTAGCTATTAGGGTGTTCAGGTTAACGTAAATCAGATTTGCCTTTCTAGATAAAGAATCCAGATTGACAGTGGCATTAACATTGTCATTAAACCTCGAATAAACACTAATTTTCCTGTGCTTGCAAGAATCTGAACTGGAAAAAGATGAAAAGAAGAAATACTATAGAGTTTTTAGTTAATTATCAAGCTTTTCCTTTGTGTTTTGTTTATCCGATATATAACGTTTCAAATTGAAGCTGATAATTGAATGAAATAGTTTTTAAAAACTGCTTGTAGGATTCAAATGACTACTCTTGGCTTTTCTTTCTTTCTCTTTTTTTCCATTTCCATTTATAATAGCCAAAAAAGTTTCTTGTCACTGTTTCTAAATAACACCATGAACTCCTGCTCACAAATTAAAATGTATTGCAATTCTCTAAATAAGAACAATCTACCCTTTCTAAAATTTCTAATTTAATGTGCTTTATTTTTAGTATGCCGACCTGCCCTGCATGTATAAATTAAATGCAAGAAACATTTTATGTTTAGTAGGCTTGAAAATAAGACTATTTTTCCCTTATTTTTTTCTCCTTAAAACTTATTAATTCCCTTTTATATTGTAGATCTATAAATACTAAAATATACTATCTATTAACTACTCTAATCTTCATGTCACAGTGTAGGTTCTACCCATGTAACAGATGAGGAAACCAAGGAGCACAGTTATTTACTAACTTGCACAAGGCAAGTTTCAAAATTGTCTTTGAAAATAATGATCGCTTTTAAGGTTTATTCTATAATGGTTTAAGATCATGGGTTACAGGAGTAGAACAACTGTGTCTGATTACTAGTTCTAATAATAGTTGTAGGGATTTGTTAAGATTTTATACACACATATGTTTGTTTTTGTGTATAAATATATATATATAAATGTATTACACATATGGATTAACTGTTTAATATGTGTGAATTATTATATTCACTACTTGGCATTAGTGTTTAGGTTGTTTCAATTATACCCTCAAAATGTAATGACTTTTTGAGAGCCTATATCAAATTACTGGAAATACATATGTATTTTTAAAGGGATTAGGGATTCTTAGTATTTGAATATGAACTGTGAAGATTAGTATTGAAAAAATCCTTGGTAACTTAGCAGGAGTAGCTACATAGGTGTTCCTCCTTTTCCTAAATCAATTATAAAGTATAAGAGTATTAAAGTCCACTTGTTTTTTTATTGCTAAAGTAATACATATATTATATATAAAAATCTATATGCTAAAGTAATATATATTATATTATATTATATATTACGTATAATTCTATATATAAATTCTATATATAATATATAAAAATATATGCTAAAGTAATATATATTATATTATTAATATATATAAAGTTATATATATATGTAGAATTTGAAGCTTTAGTTCATCTAACTGTGATTCATCTGTCAGAGCCTTTCCTGTTGCGGGAAGTCAGGGATCCCAAACGGAGGGACTGGCTGAAGCCATGGCAGAAGAACATAATTTGTAAAGATTTCATGGACATTTATTAGTTCCCCTAATTAATACTTTTATAATTTCTTACACCTGTCTTTACTGCAATCTCTGAATATAAATTGTGAAGATTTCATGAACACTTATCACTTCCCCAATCAATACTCTTGTGATTTCCTATGCCTGTCTTTACTTTAATCTCTTAATCCCATCATCTTCGTAAGCTGAGGATGAATGTTGCCTCAGGACCCTGTGATGACTGTGTTAACTGCACAAATTGTTTAAACAACATGAAATCTGGGCACCTCGAAAGAAGAGCAGGATAACAGTGATGTTCAGGGAACAAGGGAGATAACCTTAAAGTCTGGCTGCCTGTGGGCTGGGTAGAACAGAGCCATATTTCTCTTCTTTAAAAGGCAAATAGGAGAAATATCGCTGAGTTCTTTTTCTCAGCAAGGAACGCCCCTGAGAAAGAGAATGTGTTCCTAAGGGGAGGCCTCTGAAATGGTCACTTTGGGAATGTCTGTCTTTTATGGTTGGAGATAAGGGATGAAATAAGCGCCTGCCCATCTTCTCTAGTGCTCCCAGGCCTATGAGGATGAGGAAATTCTCACCTAATAAATTTTGTTCAGACCAGTTGTCTGCTCTCAAACCCCGTCTCCTGATAAGATGTTATTTATGACAATGCGTGCCCGAAACTTCATTAGCAATTTTAATTTCACCCCGTCCTGTGATCCCACCCTGCCTCCATTTGCCTTGTGATATTTTATTACCTTGTGAAGCATGTGATGTCTGTGACTCACACCCTATTCCTACACTCCCTCCCCTTTTGAAAATCACTAACAAAAACTTTCTGGTTTTATGACTTGGGGGATATCACCGAACTTGCCAACATGTGATGTCTCCCCTGGACACCCAGCTTTAAAATTTCTCTTTTTTGTACTGTTTCCCTTTATTTCTCAGACCGGCTGACACTTAGGGAAATAGAAAAGAACCTACGTGAAATATCAGGGACTGGTTTCCCCCAATACTTTCCTGAGGAAATTTTTTTTTGGTAGAGAGAGTGAGAAGACTAGGTGCACAGTGACCAGCTAAAGTGACCAGCAAAATGAATTATAAAGTATGAGTATTAAAGCCTACTTGTTTTTTATTGCTAAAGTTGTATATATACATACATGCATACACACACACACACACACACACATATGAAAATGTAGAATTTGAAGCTTTGGTTCATCTAACTATGACTCCTCTATCAGAGCCTTTCCTGAGGAATTTTTTTTTTTTTTTTGGTGGAGAGAGTGAAAAGACAAGGTGAACAGTGACGAGCTAAAAGGAGAATGAGGGAGTTCCAATACTGTGAGAATGGGCTTCCAGGTGGATTTCCTGAAAATGGCAAGATTCATCAGAAGCCTTTCCTTATTTTGGAATGTTATTTATTTATTATAATATTTAGTTTGTTTCTTATTCTGCTGAAGAGTCTCTAGTAATCTGTGGTTTGTACTGACCAGAAATATATATTTCAAGGAAATTGATGATGAAATATATATAAAGTAAAATATAAACCTTTACTTTTAAAGATTGTGCTATTTGGTGCACAAAGAATGGTGCATGTGTTTTTGAGTGAGATGAGAAACCAGAGAACAGAAGAATCATACATTCTCACTTCATTTTGAAAAACTGACAATGGCTTCTGGATTGATCTTAGAGCTGACAAATCAGAAGCAAGAAAATCTAAAGGTCATTGTGAAAAATATATAGTAGAGAAATGGTGGTGGTGGCAAGAACCAGTTATTGTGGTTATATTACATAAATAGTGCTAATTGAATTTCCTGTTAGATTAAATACATGGTGCAAGATAAATAGAAGAGTTGATGAAAATTCAAATATTTTGGACTATGCTAATAGGATCGAGGCTATTTGCAAATATTTTTATATGTTCATTTTTATAAAATATGGAACCCTTGAATAAAAGCAAATCTGAAGGGAGTGATCGGAGTATGAAAAGGTTAAATTGAGTTCAGATTGTGGCATATTAATTTGAGATTGTCTACCATACCGTATGTTCAAGAAAAAATGTCAAACTGTCAGTTAAACGTGACTCTGGATTTTAAAATACAGGCCATAACTGGAGATGCATTTTTTTTTAATTTTCAGCATCTAAATGATATTTAGGGCCATGAGGCAGGATTTAGGAACCAGGAGAGTGAATCTGGATAATAAATAAAGTGGCCTCAAATTCAGCTGTGGAACATTTCAAAGTTATATGGTTGGAGGTTGGATGATGAGTTTCTGAATAAAGTAAGAAGGACCTGCAAGAGAGACATGAGAGAGAAAAGAAGATATGTTGTCCCTGAAATAAAGGAACAGTTTCTAGGTAAATGGTAGTGGGAAGATTCAATGCTGTAGAAAGATCAGGCAGGAAGTAAATTAAAAGTTTACATTAGATTTTCAAAGTGGATTTTATTTGTAACACTGGAAGTAATAGTTTCATTTTGTTTTTTTGAAGTGTTGGAATGGAATTGGTTCAAGTGAGAATGGAATGTAATAAATCAGAGCCTGATGTCCTCATCTGTAAAATTGAACCATACTGATAACTATTTCAAGGGGTTTGTAATAACTAAGTTAGATAATTTCATAAACGTTAAAGCACATTACCAATAATAAATAATTGAAAATATTTAATATATTAATAAACATTAATATCTCAATATTTAAATTAATTAATTATTAAAATATTAAATTAATTGAATATTAATATTTAATAAATAATCAAAAATTAATAATTGAAAATTGTGTTTAAATCTTTATATAATTAATACTTTTTAAAGACTTTTACCAAAAAAAAGAATTTTAAAAGAACAGTATAAAAGGATGGATATATTACAACATTTGAGTTTTTTTAAAGTCTAGAGAATTTTTATTACTGAAATTGCCAAATAGTTTGATAGCTTATTGGAATTTTAAATGGTGTTCATAAATAATTTAGGGAAAAGAACAGAGACTGAAGTTCATTCCTAGGCTTTTGCATAATTTCACATACTTTCAAGTTAGATATATTATATATACAAAGTAGACTTTAGATAACTGTACTTTTATATTTAGAGTGAGACAGAATTGGAAACATTTTGTAATATAAGTGTAATTGGTATAAACCTGCTTACCTGAATCAGGGTTGTCTCTTAAGAGTTGTCAGAATCACAGGATTGGCAGAGGCTGTATGGCAAATGGGTATTTTTATTTGTATTTATATCAGTCTTGTATTAGTCCGTTTACACACTGCTATAAAGAACTGCCAGAGACTGGTAATTTTATAACAAAAAGAAATTTAATTGACTCACAGTTCCATGAGCATGGATGGGGAGGCCTCAGGAAACTTACAATTGTGGCAGAAGGAGAAGCAGTCATGTCTTACATGGCAGCAGGCAAGAGAGCGAGAATGAGAGAGAAAGAAAAAAAGAGAGAGAGCATGGGAGGAACTGTCAAACACTTATAAAACCATCAGATCTCATGGAAACTCACTCACTATCATGAGAACAGCATGGAGGAAACTGTTCCCATGATCCAATCACCTCCCACCAGGTCCTGCCCACAACAGGTAAGGATTATGGAGATTACAATTCAAGATGAAATTTGATAGGGACACAGCCAAACCATATCAAATCCCCAAAAGCTAAAGCTGCATGTGAGGGTGATGTGCTCTCTTTGGCCTAAAGCATTATACTAATGTTTTCCTACATATCTGAGTTTTCTTCCTGTATCTCAGATGAGAGTTATTCTTTACCTCTGTTTCTAGCTTTCATCTCAACAAGCCCATGAATGTAATAAAAAACAAGAAAAACACTTGAATTGATGTTTAGCATCTTTGACTGAAAATGAAAAACAGTTCTTGATGTAAAGAACTTTAATTGTCAGAAGTGGCTGCACCTTGGCAATGATAAGACTTTTTGTATTCACAAGAGAAACATGTTTCTCAATTTGATTTCAATCATGCAATGTATGTAATTATAAAGTAATTGAAAATGCATAGCTTCAAGGGCTCCTGTTGTTAAATAATAGATATGAGATAAGCATTTTGGACTAGACCCTTTGTAATTTCTATGACACTTTAGAAAAGTAAGAATTATTCTGAAGCAAAAATATAAAACTGGAAGAGTCACAGTCATAATTTTCACTATGATTCTTCTAATTTCCTTCATGCATTTATTTGCATTTTTATGAAGTAGATATCATATCAATGCATTTATTCAACAAACTATTGTTGTTATTCATTCTGTAAAATGACAAAGCCATAATGATGAAAAATGTCATGGCCTCTTTCCAGAATAACCTCACAAGCATCATGAAAGAGAGATGTTTAGCCTGTAATCCCAGCACTTTGGGAGGCCGAGACGGGCGGATCACGAGGTCAGGAGATCGAGACCATCCTGGCTAACACAGTGAAACCCCGTCTCTACTAAAAATACAAAAACTAGCCGGGCGAGGTGGCGGGCGCCTGTAGTCCCAGCTACTCCGGAGGCTGAGGGAGGAGAATGGCGTAAACCCGGGAGGCAGAGCTTGCAGTGAGCTGAGATCCGGCCACTGCACTCCAGTCCGGGCGACAGAGCGAGACTCCGCTTCAAAAAAAAAAAAAAAAAAAAAAGAGAGATGTTTATATCAAACTTTACAATGAAATAATTAAGTATACCTAGTATAGAGTACATTAATGAATTAACAGTTTCAGCAAAACAGGGAGGAATCTTTAGGTATATTTGTTAATAGTAATAAAATGTATTCAATACCTGCACACATACACACATGCACATACACACACACACACAAATGGAGATTTTTATAATCAGTATTTGTCTACTAGTTGATCATTCATGGTTAGTCAAATAGAAAAGTTTGTAACAACTCCTAGTATCCTAAATTGGACACCTTACTGCACTAACAGAATATGCAAGAATACAATGAACACTTGAACAACTCTAGAGTTAGGAGCACCATCCCTGGAGCAGTTGAAAAATCCCCATAAATCTTTTGATTCCCTCAAAACTTAACTGCTAATAGCCTGCTGTTGACCAGAAGCTTACCAATAACGAATTGGTATTGCTTACCAATAACCAATACGAAGTCAGTTAGCACATATTTTGTATGACATATATATATATATACACATATATATAACTATTTTTAACAGTAAAGTAAGCTAAAGAAAAGAAAACATTAAAATCGTAAGGAAGAGAAAATATATGTATTTTTCATAAACTAGAAATGGATTATCATAAACGTCTCAATCCATGTTGTCTTCACATTGAACAGGCTAAGAGGAGCAGTTGGCCTTGCTGTCTTAGGGATGACAGAGGCTGAAGAAAATCTACTATAGTGCAGTGGTGTAGTTGAAACCCATGTTATCTAAAGATCAACTGTAATTCAACTGTAATGTACTCAGATGAAAAGCTACTTATTTCTCTTCCCCCTCTAACTTTAAGTATTTATTTAGATAACTTTGCAGGTAAAACTTAAAGTGATGGAGTTTAAGCAACAAGTAGTTTAGTGTACTTTAGACTAAGATATTTTTAAAGCTACTGCTTTTTAAATTATTTCCCTCTTTGGTCCAAACAAAACGTTAGAGAATAGTGAAGTATTTTAGTCATTTATTTGTCTCTTAATAAGTAGATAATATTTAAGTTATAATATTTATGTTACAAATATTTTTAATCCTGCTCATTGGAATAATTTTCCCTTGACATAACTTTATATACTTTTTGAGTAGCTAAACCATTAAACAGATACCTAAATATATATGGTTATTCAGTGAAAATCATCCTCAGTCCGCTCAGTGCAACCATTACTCAAAATATAATCACATTATTCGTTTATTGTCAGTCTTTCCAACAGTTTTAGGCATACAGAAGCAAATGTTTTTACAAATATTTTGCTTAAGTTACAAAACTAATATCATACTATATATATCTCAGCATCATTCTTTATTCACATTAAATATATAGATGATTCTTCTGTATAAAGGACTTCCTCCTTTTTTTGCTAAATATTATTCCATTGTACAGGTGTGCTCTAATTTATTTGGGCAGTCTTGATCTGACACTTAAGTTATGTACAACATTTCACTATGAACAGCTCTGTGCCAATGCATAATAACTTTAATATACAGTTGACCCTTGAACAACACAAGTTTGAACTGAACAGGCCCACTTATATGCGATTTTTTAAAATTAAAGTTACAAGTGTGACTGCCTTTCCTACCTTCCCTTCCACTTTCTCTACATCTTCTGTCTCTGCCACTCTTCAGACAGCAAGACTAACCCTTTTACTTCTTTCTCCTCCTAAGTCTACTCAGCATGAAAATGAGGAAGATGAAGATCACTATGATGATCCACTTCCACTTTATGAATAGTAAGTATATTTTATATATTTTCTCCTCCCAGGTTCATGCCATTCTCCTGCCTCAGCCTCTTGAGTAGCTGGGACTATAGGCGGCCGCCACCATGCCTGGCTAATTTTTTTGTATTTTTGTTAGAGATGGGGTTTCACCATGTTAGCCAGGATGGCCTCAATCTCCTGACCTAGAGACCCGCCCACCTCGGCCTCCCAAAGTGCTGCGATTACAGGTGTGAGCCACTGCACCCGGCCTGATTTTCTTAATAACATTCTGTTCTTTAGCTTATTTTTTTTGTTAAGAATACAGTGTATAATACAAATTACATACGAAATGTATTTCAATTTACTGTTTATGTTGTTAGTAAACCTTCTGGTCAGTAGTAGGCTATTAGTGATTGAGTGGTTGTGCTTAAGTAAGCCTTATTTTACTTAACAATAACCCCAAAGCTCAAGACTAATAATACTGGCATACAATCTTAATTTTTATTGTATTATTAGTTATTGTTATCTCTACTGTTCCTGATTTATAAATTAAGCTGTATGATAGATATGTATATATAGGAAGAAGCTTAGTATACATAGGATACGTTACTACCTGCAATTCCATGCAGGAATCCCTCCTTGGGGGGATCTTGGAATAGATCCACTGAGGATAAGGGGGAACTATTATATTAATTAATGGGGCCATTCTTCTTTGCATATCTTAGATTTCAAATGCATATATTCTTTCCACTAGAGCTACAGAGCCATCAAAGGTCTTCTATTCAATCTATCTGCTGCATCGTAGATGATGAAATACAATTCTCAGAAAGTATTGGCTCCAAACTGCCATTTTAGCTATGCAGGCCTTTTCAACAGTCCCTCAAGCTGACAGCTTCCGGATGAGTAATTATGTCATCTCATGGTCATGGGCCCATTTGCTCTTCTCCTTTGCTATAAACTAGGTCTTGGTCTAATGGAATAATAATGTGTTTTCATGCCAGTGGAACCACAACTCTGCAAGTTCACAGATAGTAATGTTTGTTGTTGCCCTACAGGTAAGAATGGTAACCCCATACTAAGAATGTATATATGGGAGGTAAACATTGAGCACACATGGATATAAACATAGAAATAATAGACACTGTAGACTACTAGGGAAAGGGGAAAAGGTGGAAAGAGGGGAACATGGGTGAAAAAACTACCCCTTGGGTGCTATGCTCATTACGTGGGTGTAGTATATCACGTAACATTCCTACACATATACCTCCGTATTTAAAATAAAAGCTGAATTTTTAAAAGAAAAATTGATATAAATAATGCAGAGAAAATGACAGGGCTAATATTTTGGAAATCTTAGAAAAGAATTATATTAAAATTATATAAGAATAAAAATAGGAGTTATTATCTTAGTCTGTTTTGTGCTTCTACAAAAAAAAAATACCTGAAATTGGGTAATTGATAAATAACAGAATGTTTTTTTTTTCTCACAGTTCTGGGGCTGAGAAGTTTAAGATCAAGACATCAGCAAGTTTGGTGTCTGAAAGGGACCCCATCTCTACTTCCAAGATGTAACCTCCAGAGGGAGGGAACACTGTTCCCCACATGGCAGAACAGAGGAGTTGAAACTCATTTCTGAATGCCCTTTTCAAAAGTTGTTTAACCCACCCATGTGGGCAGATCCCTCCTGGCCTAATCGCCTCATAAAGGCCCCATTTCCCAATATCATTACACTGATGATTAAATATCAACATTAACTTTTGAGATAAATATTCAAACCATGGCAGTTGTCTATTTGAATTTTACCTTCAAAAAAAACTCTGTTCACTTACATTATCATGTGGAACACCATACTTCTTTGAGTTTGCTTCTTTCTTTCTTTCTCTCTCCCTCTCTGGATGTGCCTTCTCAGTTCATCTTCATTCAATTTATTCTGTCTGTTCTTTACAGTGTGTCTATTATTTAGAGATAAATGACAGTTCAAGTTGCTTCTTATTTGTAATGTTTTTGTATCTCATTTTCATGCCTTTAATTATTATAGATGGACTGATAATTCCCAGGTCTCTTCTGCCAGCTCAGCTATCACTAATCATAGCTGGATTTATATATACACTGCTTATGAGACATCATTCAAATCATGCTTCTCAAAAGATGACCCAAGTTCTTTTATTCTTAGTTGTTGGTGTGTGTGTGCCTGTGTGTGTGTGTGTGTACATCTTTCTATACATGGCTCTACTACAATTCACCCACACCCCAAGTCAGACACAAGTTCATTGGCATTGTCACAGGCCACAGCCAATGATGTCACAGAAACTCTTAGTGAAATTGTATACTTTTAAGGGTGTGAGCCCAGAATCTGAAGCCAGAATCATGCTTTTTTTTTAAGTAACTGCATGATCTTGGGCAATTAATGCAATCATTCTATGCCTTAATTCCCACATCTGCCAAATTGGAATTAAAGTAGAACTCAACACAAAGGTTTTTGTGTGGGTTAAATACATTGAGATATACATAGCACCTTACACACTCTATGTGGCAGCTACTGCAGTGTTAAGAGTATTACAATTGATAACATCTACTAAATCTCTCCCTCTTGCCTTACTGCTATTTCGCTAATTCAGAATTCTATTATTTTGAAAGTATCACCGAAAAAGCTAACTTCTCTCCTCAGTGTTGTTGTTTCATAATGCTTTCTGTATATCACAGTGATTTTTCTAAAATGGGAATAGGATCAACTTGCTTCTTTAAATAAAATTATTTAATAAGTTTATACAATATTTTCTTATATGTTCATTCTTGTTCCTCCCGACTATCCGCCGTATTAGAAATTTTCTGATTGTTTTATCTTTCTACATAAAATTTGGGCTTGACTTGACAGTGATTACAGAAAACATATTTCTATTTTACTGTTCTTTTAAAATTACATATTAATATTGACAGAATTGTCATCATTATGGTGCTGTGTTTTTATTCCAAGACATTAAATGCCTATTATTTAACAACTTACTTTAAATCCTCCAATAGTATATAATTTTTCCCTTTAAAAATCATGCACATTGATTGTGAGGTCTGCTTCAAGTTTTTTGCTTTGCAAAATAGATGTTTTCTAATTATATAGTGTATACGTTACAAACGTATTTTATTTTTTGTTCACCTGTCATAATAATTTATCACCATGTTTAAAGTCATTTTCTTCAGTCTTGACTCCTGCATGCTGAAAGTGTTGAATCGTATCATCTGTAAATGATGACAATTTTGCCTCTTTATTTCCCATGCCTTGTCAAATCTTAATAGCTAACACAAGGATATTTGCTTCTAGCTATAGTAGATGAACTTGAATATGGCAATCTCTCTTGCTAGACTAGTTAGTAAGGCTGGGTAAAATATGAAAGATAATGTGTTAGAGGGCACCTGAGAGCTACCAAGCAGCAGAGACTTGAGGATGCAAGACTCCCGAAAGAAGAGAAGCACATGAACATAAATTAGATGTTCTGTTCAGATTTTTGCTATGACGCATTTGCCAATTGAAAGGGGCAGAAAGAGGCATCTAAAAATCTTGAAAGTCAGACTATCTATTCAACAACATTTTGGGCCTGCAGTGCTAAAAAACAAATTCACATTAGATTGAAGAAAAGCATAGGGAGATGTGAATGATATGAGCTGCTGAACAAGCTGTGTCTTCAACATAATCTCCTATTAGGGCAACATTCAAATAAAATGAATATATTGAGATTATATAGAATTTTGATGCTGACTGGCCATGAATTCCAGAGGACACAATAAAAAGATTCACTGAGTCAGAGGAATTGGAAGATAAGTCTATCTGGGTAGCCATATCAGGACAGACACGGCTGAGAACAAATCATTTTCTGTAATAGAACATGCAAATTCTTCCTTAGAATGTAGTAAAGGGACTCCTTTATTCATATGCAGCTCCTGCCACAATTCTGAATGCATAGATTCTTTTGACTTGACATAAATGCCACAGATTTGTTTTTATTTTTTTCTTTGTTTTTATTTTTCTTTTTTTTATTATTTATACTTTAAGTTCTAGGGTACATGTGCACAACATGCAGGTTTGTTATATATGTACACATGTGCCGTGTTGGTGTGCTGCACCCATCAACTCGTCAGCACCCATCAACTCATCATTTACGTCAGGTATAACTCCCAATGCCATCTCTCCCCCCTGCCCCCTCCCCAAAATAGGCCCCAGTGTGTGATGTTCCCCTTTCCATGTCCAAGTGATCTCATTGTTCAATTCACACCTATGAGTGAGAACATGTGGTGTTTGGTTTTCTGTTCTTGAAAAAGTTTGCTGAGAATGATAGTTTCCAGCTGCATCCATGTCCCTACAAAGGACACAAACTCATCCTTTTTTATGGTTGCATAGTATTCCATGGTGTATATGTGCCACATTTTCTTAATCCAGTCTGTCACTGATGGACATTTGGGTTGATTCCAAGTCTTTGCTATTGTGAATGGTGCCACAATAAACATACGTGTGCATGTGTCTTTATAGCAGCATGATTTATAATCCTTTGGGTATATACCCAGTAATGGGATGGCTGGGTCATATGGTATTTCTACTTCTAGATCCTTGAGGAATCGTCATACTGTTTTCCACAATAGTTGAACTAGTTTGCAATCCCACCAACAGTGTAAAACTGTTCCTGTTTCTCCACATCCTCTCCAGCACCTGTTGTTTCCTGACTTTTTAATGATTGCCATTCTAACTGGTGTGAGATGGTATCTCATTGTAGTTTTGATTTGCATTTCTCTGATGGCCAGTGATGATGAGCATTTTTTCATGTGTCTGTTGGCTGTATGAATGTCTTCTTTTGAGAAATGTCTGTTCATATTCTTTACCCACTTTTTGATGGGGTTGTTTGTTTTTTTCTTGTAAATTTGTTTGAGTTCTTTGTAGGTTCTGGATATTAGCCCTTTGTCAGATGAGTAGATTGCAAAACTTTTCTCCCATTCTGTAGGTTGCCTGTTCACTCTGATGGTAGTTTCTTTTGCTGTGCAGAAGCTCTTTAGTTTAATGAGATCCCATTTGTCAATTTTTGCTTTTATTGCCGTTGCTTTTGGTGTTTTAGTCATGAAGTCCTTACCCATGTGTATGTCCTGAATAGTATTACCTAGGTTTTCTTCTAGGGTTTTTATGGTATTAGATCTAACATTTAAGTCTCTAATCCATCTTGAATTAATTTTCATATAAGGAGTAAGGAAAGGATTCAGTTTCAGCTTTCTACTTATGGCTACCCAGTTTTCCCAGCACCATTTATTAAATAGGGAATCCTTTCCCCATTTCTTGTTTTTGTCAGGTTTGTCAAAGATCAGATGGCTGTAGATGTGTGGTGTTATTTCTGAGGGCTCTGTTCTGTTCCATTGGTCTACATCTCTGTTTGGGTACCGGTATCATGCTGTTTTAGTTATTGTAGCCTTGTAGTATAGTTTGAAGTCAGGTAACGTGATGCCTCCAGCTTTGTTCTTTTTTGTTTGTTTTTTGTTTTTGTTTTTGTTTTTATTTTCAGTCAGCTTTTATTGAACACTATTAATGTTTTCAGTCAATCCAGTCAGTTCCTTCTTTAAAGTAGTCAAGCTTCTTTCATCACAATGATTTCCCGTATACTACTTCAGAATGCTTTCTTTTTTTTTTTGTTTTGTTTCTTTCTTAATTTTTTTTTTTTTTTTATACTTTAAGTTCTAGGGTACATGTGCATAACGTGCAGGTTTGTTACATATGTATACTTCTGCCATGTTGGTGTGCTGCACTCATCAACTTGTCAGCACCCATCAATTCATCATTTATGTCAGGTATAACTCCCAATGCAATCCCTCCCCCCTCCCCCCTCCCCATGATAGGCCCTGGTGTGTGATGTTCCCCTTCCCGAGTCCAAGTGATCTCATTGTTCAGTTCCCACCTATGAGTGAGAACATGCGGTGTTTGGTTTTCTGTTCTTGCGATAGTTTGCTGAGAATGATGGTTTCCAGCTGCATCCATGTCCCTACAAAGGATGCAAATTCATCCTTTTTTATGGCTGCATAGTATTCCATGGTGTATATGTGCCACATTTTCTTAATCCAGTCTGTCACAGATGGACATTTAGGTTGATTCCAAGTCTTTGCTATTGTGAATAGTGCCACAATAAACATACGTGTGCATGTGTCTTTATAGCAGCATGATTTATAATCCTTTGGGTATATACCCAGTAGTGGGATGGCTGGGTCATATGGTTCTTTTGACTTAGCATTGTCTTGGCAACGCAGGCTCTTTTTTGGTTCCATTTGAACTTTAAAGCAGTTTTTTCCAATTCTGTGAAGAAAGTCATTGGTAGCTTGATGGGAATGGCATCGAATCTACTAATTACCTTGGGCAGTATGGCCATTTTCACAATATTGATTCTTCCTATCCATGAGCCTGGTAGTTTCTTCCATTTGTTCGTGTCCTCTTCTATTTCACTGAGCAGTGGTTTGTAGTTCTCCTTGAAGAGGTCCTTTACATCCCTTGTAAGTTGGATTCCTAGGTGTTTTATTCTCTTTGAAGCAATTGTGAATGGTAGTTCATTCATGATTTGGCTCTCTGTTTGTCTGTTACTGGTGTATAAGAATGCTTATGATTTTTGCACATTCATTTTGCATCCTGATACTTTGCTGAAGTTGCTTATCAGCTTAAGGAGATTTTGGGCTGAGACAATGGGGTTTTCTAAATATACAATCATGTCATCTGCAAACGGGGACAATTTGACTTCTTCTTTTCTTAACTGAATACCCTTGATTTATTTCTCTTGCCTGATTGCCCTAGCCAGAACTTCCAACACTATGTTGAATAGGAGTGGTGAGAGAGGGCATCCCTGTCTTGTGGCAGTTTTCAAAGGGAATGTAACCAGTTTTCACCCATTCAGTATGATATTGGCTGTGGGTTTGGGATACTTTGATGAAGCCCAGTGTCAGGAGATCAACCAATAAACTGGAGGTAGCAAGTAGCTATTGAAAGTTAAGAAGTTTATAAAATTATTAGAAAATGCCTTATTGAAGCTTTCTGTTACCCATCTCCCAGCATTCAATATCCACCCTCATCAAATTATGTTAGTAAATTTAGTTATCATCTTTTGCACAGATTTTTATTATGTTGGTTGTTAAGTGGGACATATACCATGGTTCCAAATTTTCTATACTTTAAAATTAGTTTTCTTCATTTATACTTCATACCATTCCACTAATTTTCGTAATTGGTTGAATTCATTGCTTCAATTTCTGATTAATTTTTCATATTATGTAATCCTTGAGAGAAAATATGTCCTTCAAACTCAAATTGCTTGTTTCCAGTGCCATATAGTTAAACATTTCTTTTATTCGGCGTGTATTTCAACCTTCCTTTTCTCTCCATAAATCACTATCTTTTCTTCCCTTTACAATTGGTAAATATTTTATTCTGCAAAGAGGGTGGTCTAATTAATTTACCAAATATAATAGTTTTATATAGGAAAATACACTGAAATTCTAAATATCTATTCAAAATGGCACATAACAAAATCCATTTTTTTCTTATCAATGTCATAACCAAACAATTTTGAACAAAATGATGTTACTCAAAGGCTTTTCATATGCAATGTTGCTTAAAGTCACAGTTGCCAAGAATTTATCAACAACATCAAGCAAGGACTTTCTGTACTTAGTATACAAATAGTTTTTTAAAAAACCAAAATGTCTCTTTCCTCTGCTGAATGCTGATTGCATGCATAAAATCTCCAGTTGCTTGATGAATGCATTTTCTTTTAAAACACAAGCTGTCATAACCTATTATGAGTATAGCAATACTAGCAATATACTTTTATCTCCTTTGTGATAGATAAGCGAAACAAGTTTTGTAATGAAGTTAATAATTTTCAATTTAAATCTACAATTTAACTTTTTAAAAATGCTGAAATTTTATGTTATACTTTTCAAAGGTCTTTAGCATAACAAGTTGATGAGATGAAATGGTAAAATGTGCCAATTAGCTTCCTACCAAGTTCACTTATATATCACTTGCATTTTAATAAGTATCCTTATAGATTTCTGAAAAGACCATTATCCTTAACAAACTAACACAAGAACAGAAAACCAAATACCACATGTTCTCACTTATAAGTGGATGCTAAATGATGAGAACATATAGACACATAGAGGGAAACAACACACACAGAGATTTGGGAGGGTGGGAGGCGAGAGAGGATCAGGAAAAAATAACTAATGGGTACCAGGCTTAATACCTGGGTGATGAAATAATCTGTACAATAAACCTCTGTGACACAAGCTTACCTATGTAACAAATCTGCACTTGTATCCCTGAATTTAAAATAAAATTTAAAAAAAAGAAAAGAAATTTTGAAAGAATATTATATGGCTCTGAACACTTATTTCTGTGAATCAGATTTTCTTTCTTATCAGATAATAATGATTTAGTACCACCAACTTGTAAATCTATTGCATATATCAGTGTTTACAATCATTTTTAACAATTAAATAAACATTTTAAATTAAACATTGGGTAGAATTTTATATGTATGATTATAATTTAATATATTGCATCACATATAAATACATAAGATGCAATATATGAAATTGATATAGGCAAAGCTTATCTGCCTGAATTAATTGTGGAGATCATGGTATCCTAGATACTCAACTTGCAATTATATCTGTTTACCCCTCATTAGCCAACACTGTAAAAGAAACAAGATTTATGAACCACTTCATTACTTACTATTCTAGAGCATAGTGACTGTATTATCAAAATGCACATGCCATGTCATTTGGGAGAAGAACCTGGTATAGAAGACAATGTCCAGCACTCAGATCCAAAGAAATGAATTTGCTTTCTGATTGTGTCAAAAATCAGTGACGATCTGTGAGCAATTCACTTAAACTCTTTTAAGACTTAATGTAGTCATACAACTATGAATGCATTATCAAGTAGAGTTTACATCATTTTCAGAATTGTCACTATTTTATGAACCTCTATGTTTTGAATATATAGAGCTAGCTGCCTCACTAAACAGTGAGAAAGAAAACAATACCTAACATCCTGGATGGATCTAAAGCTCACAGGTAGGGTTATGTGTTATTACAAGCTGGCTTGATGCTCACAACTAGAGAACACTGTTCTCCCAGTGAACATAAACAATCTCACAGAGCATAACAACATCAGATCACTTTAAGGTGATGATAAAGTGAGACAAAGCAAAGTCACCATGCACCCCATGAAGTACCCAAACATCTCCCTCTCTCTACTAAAATGAATTATGACTGCTTCTTTATGTAGTCTGCCCTTCTTGAGATAAGATTGTTTGAGGTTCTCAATTATAAACTTGTCTGGCTTCCTGAGAGCATTCAATCATGATTAAAACCTAACTTCCTTGGACCCTCCCCTGAATTACCTGACCAAAGCTCAAATCCTAATAGGTCTTTCTCTTACTGAGAGAGGCACTATGGCTTTCTTTGCTGTGTGTTTGCCTTTCATGCAAAGAGTCATAAGTTCAACTTGTTCAACTATAGGTGTGTTCTTGGTGGCCTTTGTCTGGAGATCTTTGACAAGTGAAATTTGTTCAGTTTAAACAACCCCGATGCTTTGCAATGAATGCTATTTGAAATCTGTATTAGCAGTTATATAACTGCTGCTGTAGCATTCTATGTATTTATTTCTAAAATTAATAACATTCTGAAATGTTTATAATATTATATACTCACATGTGTTTCTCCTTAAAAGTTTTAATTTGTTATGTTTCTTTTTTTTTTTTTTTTTTTTTTGAGACGGAGTCTCACTCAGTCGCCCAGGTTGGAGTGCAGTGGCACAATCTTGGCTCACTGCAAGCTCCACCTCCCGGGTTCACGCCATTCTCCTGCCTCAGCCTCCCGAGTAGCTGGGACTACAGGTGCCCGCCACCGCGCCCGGTTAATTTTTTGCATTTTTAGTAGAGATGGGGTTTCACTGTGTTAGCCAGGATGGTCTCAATCTCCTGACCTCGTGATCCGCCCGCCTCGGCCTCCCAAAGTGCTGGGATTACAGGCGTGAGCCACCACGCCCGGCCTGTTATGTTTCATAATATTTGTTTTAGTAATGTATTTATATGATAGTTATTATATATTTTAAATAATATCTCAGTTGAGGTTTTCATCCGTAGGCCACGTTACTCATTTTAATAAGCCATGTAAATTATATCAATTCACAATTAATAAATAGTGATTTAATAGTTTGTTTACTTTATAAGTATGAACCTAATTCTATTGATCTTGAAATGTTTAAAACATTATTTTTTTGTCTTTTTCTTAAAGTTATTATAAATAAATCATATTGTATTAATTCTGAAATAAGTATTTGGAAACTATTTCAATTTCAAGACAGTGAAATATGTTATGTTGTGGTTGCATAATTTTATTAATACAGAATTAGCTGACCATATAGGATAATTTCTGTCTAAAATGCTCCAGTATGTCTTTTATGCTAAGTATTTAAAGTGATAGAAAATATATTTTGCTCACATTGACATCACTGAATTTGAGCAATTTTCTCTTTGCTTGTGTTTAACTGAAGATAATTGGTGCATCTCCAATAGAGGTCATTGCTGTATCCTTAAAATTTCATCAAGAATCCTTAAGAAAAGATTGTAATATTTTGCTTTCCTTAAGTATTCAGTTTTGTAATACTTTAATCACACCAAGAGTAAGCATTTTACAGGAAGGATGGAATTACAAAATTATTAGTCTTATAAGCAAACATATGTGAGAGGTAAATACAGTATTAGGTCATATTTATTTCCTTTTGACCTGAAAACTTAGTGACTCTCCCCGAAGTTCTTATTTTAGGTAAAAATGGGACAAAACAAAACAATGACAAGCAAATGCCATTCTAAAAAGCTTTAAAAATGATACAAAAATTACTCAGCTAGTAACTTATATGTTTGAGAGTACAACATTATACAACCATGTTAATAGCAGCATTTTTGCATTTTTCTTTCTTTCTTTTTTTTTTTTTTTAAGTCGGAGTCTCACTCTGTCACCCAGGCTGGAGTACAGTGGCTAGATCTCAGCTCCCTGCAACCTCCGCCTCCCGGGATCACGCGAATTCTCCTGCCTCAGCCTCCCGAGCAGCTGGGATTACAGGTGCGTGCCACCACGCCCAGCTAATTTTTTGTGTTTTTAGTAGAGACGGGGTTTTACCATGTTAGCCAGGATGGTCTCGATCTGCTGACCTCGTGATCCACCCACCTTGGCCTCCAAAAGTGTTAGGATTACAGGTGTGAGCCTCCGCTCCGGGCCCATAGCAGCATTTTTCAGAATGCAAGATGGTGGCAGTAGGCATGTGTCCATCCATGGGCAAATGGAAAACAAAATGTGTTATAAATATACAACAGAATCTTTTTCAGACCTAAAAAGGGAGGAAATTCTGATACATGCTACGACATAGATGAGGTTTATGTGGATTATGTTAAGTAAAGTGAGACAGTCACAAAAAGACACATATTGTATAACTTTACTGATAACGGGCACCTAGAGTTGTCCAATTCGTAGATACATAAAGTAAAATGGTGACCAGGTGCTAAGGGAAGGGAAGATTGGGGAGTTCTTACCTAATGAGTATAGAGCTTCAATATTTCAAGAGGAAAAGAGTTAGGAAGATGGGCCGGGCGCGGTGGCTCAAGCCTGTAATCCCAGCACTTTGGGAGGCCGAGACGGGCGGATCACGAGGTCAGGAGATCGAGACCATCCTGGCGAACACGGTGAAACCCCGTCTCTACTAAAAATACAAAAAATTAGCCGGGCGAGGTGGCGGGCGCCTGTAGTCCCAGCTACTCGGGAGGCTGAGGCAGGAGAATGGCCTAAACCCGGGAGGCGGAGCTTGCAGTGAGCTGAGATCCGGCCACAGCACTCCAGCCCGGGCGAAGATGGTGTTGATTGTTGTACAACAATGTGAATGTATTTAATACTACTTGACTGTATACCTAATGGCACATGTATACATATATAACAAACCTGCACGTGTTGCACATATACCCTAGAACTTAAAGTATAATAAAAATAAATAAAAAAATAGATAAATAAATAAAAGGCTCAAACAGAAAAAAAAAAAACAAATGGCAAATTTTATATGTATTTTAGCAAACTTTAAAACAAACTAAAAACTTCTCGCATATGTTCATAAAAACAAAGGCATAACTCAGCCAAGCTATTGAATAAGTTTGATAAATCTACACAGTTCTACACAGAACTACTACCTTTAGAGATCTGAAGAAAAGAAAAATATGTCTCATAGTTCGCAATCCACCTTTAATCATAGCCAAAAGCAAACTTCTTAAAGGGAAAACAGTCTTTATAAAATAATTAAGGGTTCATTTCAGTCAAGAAGAAGACAGATCCATGCTTGTAACCTTATGTGCTTTTCATATTATTTCAGCACATTTTGTAAAATGTAAAATGCTGTAAGGTAATATTTGAACTAAAAAATCAAAGGAAGTCTTTTATAACATTGTACACCTTAGAGAGTTCATAAATACTGTAATTTTCTTTATTTTATGTAATGGTGACTTCTCATATGGTTATGAATTTTCACTAGAAAATTTGGCATAAGACTTTGTTGCAAACATTTTCAAAATACATCTTAGAAACTTGAAGGTATGATAAATATTTAAGATATTAAGGTGAAAGAGAATTTTGGTATTATCTTATTCAAACATGCTGTACTTGTAGGAGTGTTTGTTAATCATAGATGAAATATTGTAAGTTGATGGAAAGGTTTAACTTCCCTTGGTAGTCTTCCATCCTATCTTTGGTCAGGTTCATTTCCTAGCACTATTTTATTGCCCTAAAATTTACCAGCTAGTCATTGGCTACATATCTAAATTAACCAAATGAGATACCAAAAAGGAGTGAGAATACATTTTATGTCCCTTGTTTGCACATATGTGTTTTATAATTTCCCTCATATCCCTTTTGTTTAGTCAATCCCATCTGTGTTTTAGACATTCCAAGATAATTATTGTGATTCATTTTGGCTATGCTTTTTCACTTTTCAGTGATTTTACATATGTCACATCCTTGGTCTGAAAGATGTACCTTCTCTTAGTATTCCAGCCAACAGTCTCTAAACTCTCTTCCACAACCTATTATTTGCTTTATTTTTATCTTTACCTTTTCATAAATTAATGTGTTACACCATAGTCATTCTTTATGGACACTTGTCTTGACCATTTAATTGAAAATACCTTAATTCATGGACTTGATATATTCACCTTTGCAGTCTCACTTCTAAGCAAACTCAGCTACCTATTATGTAATCAAAGACCCCACTGAATAAATAAATAAGGCTAGTTCCACACTCTGGAACTTCCAACTATTACATGTACCGTCTCTGAAATATCACAGGTATTATTTTCACCTTCATTCTTGATCTAGTCAGCATTTAACAAAGACCTATTGGGTGTCTGCTACATATTGAACAGGTGTACAGCAAAGACCCAGAAAAAATATGATGCCTGTCACATGCAAATTTTT
Organism: Trachypithecus francoisi; assembly: GCF_009764315.1. NCBI lineage: Eukaryota > Metazoa > Chordata > Mammalia > Primates > Cercopithecidae > Trachypithecus > Trachypithecus francoisi. The sequence goes on along the minus strand of NW_022680745.1, from coordinate 39,167 downwards.
TGCAGTCAGTTAAGCATATCATGTTCTCTTTATTTTAAAGCACTGTTATGAAATTTGATGCACTTAATAAACTTAATAAACAATCACTTATATGTACAGGCATATCTCATTTCATTGTGCTTTGCTTTAGTGCACTTTGTAGATAGTACACTTTTTACATCTTGAAGGTTTGTGGCAAGCCTGGTTCCAGCAAGGTATCAACACCATTTATCCAACAGCATGAACTCATTTTTTGTGTTTGTGGCATATTTTGCTAATTCTCACAACACTTCCAACATTTTAATTATTATTATATATGCTACATTTATTTAGATTAGTGATCTTTCATGTTACTATTGCAATTGTTTTTGTTTGTTTTGGGGATACCACAAACCACAGCCATATAAAATGACAAACTTAATTGATAAATGCTGTGTGTGTTCTGACTGCTCTACCAATTGGCCATTCTTCTGGCTCTCTCCCTCTCCTTAGGCCTCCCTATTCTCTGAGATACAACAATAACAAATAATAATCCTTTAAGTGTTCAAGTAAAAAGAAGAGTCACACATCTCTCACTTTAAATCAAAAGCTAGAAATGATCGAAGATGAAGGTATATTGAAAGCCAAGATAGCCTGAAAGCTAGGCTTTTCACATGAGTGAACCAAGTGGGAAATACAAAGGAAAAGTTCTTGGAGGAAATTAAAATTGGTACTCCAGTGAAAATACAAATGATAATAAATTAAATAAGTCTTATTGCTGATACAGAGAATTTTTTTGTGTTCTGGACAGAATACCAAACCAGCCACAACAATTCCTGAAGCCAAAGCCTAATATAGAACAAAGTCCTAAATTTTCTCAATTCTTTGAAGGTGAGGAAGCTGCAGAAGAAAAGTTTGAAGCTAGCAGAGGTTGGTTCACGAGGTTTAAGGAAAGAAGCCATCTTAATGACATAAAAATGAAACATAAAGCAGCTAGAAGTTATCTAGAAATTCCAGCTAAGATAATATTTTATGAAGGCAGCTACACTAAACACTGGATTTTCATGATGAAACAGCTTTCTATTGTAAGAAAATACCATCTTGAATATTCATACTGTATTCCTCTACTCTATGCTGCTATGAAGAAATACCCAAGACTAGATAATTTATAAAGGAAAGAGATTAAATTGACTTACAGTTGTGCATTGTTGCGGAAGCCTCAGGAAACTTACAATCATGGGAGAAGACAAAAGGGAAGTAAGGCTCCCTTATAAAACCATCAGCTCTCAGCCTGGCATGGTGGCTCACATCTGTAATCTCAGCACTCTGGGGGGCCAAGGCGTGTGGATCATGAGGTCACAAGTTCGAGACAAGCCTGACCAAGATGTTGAAACCCTGTCTCTACTAAAAATACAATAATTAGCCGGGCATAGTTAGGTGCATGCCTGTAATCCTAACTGCTTGGGAGTCTCAGGTAGGAGAATCGCTTGAACCCAGGAAACAGAGATTGCAGTGAGCCGTGATCATCCCATTGCACTCCAGCCTGGGTAACAAGTGCGAAACTCCATCTAAAAAAACAAACAAAAAACAAACCATCAGCTCTTGTGAGAACTCACTCACTATCATGAGAACAGCATGGGGAACCATGCACGTGATCTAATCACCTCCCATGAGTTCCTTCCCCCAACACGTGGGGATTACAATTTAGATTAAAATTCAAGATGAGATTTGGGTGGGGACACAGAGCCAGACCATATCACATACCTAGAGAGGAAAAGTCATGCCTGGCTTTAAAGCTTCAAAGACAGTCTGACTCTATTGTTAAAGACTAATGCAGCTGGTTGGTGACTTTAAGTTGAAGCCAATGCTTATTTACCATTCCAAGAATCCTAGAGCCCTTAAGGATTTTGCTAAATCTACTTTGCCTGTGCTCTTGTAAACAGATATGATATGACATCATATCATTATTTTTCTCCTCCTGAAAGTATCAAGAAATCCTTAAAGCTAATGTTGAGGCTTGGATGAGTCCAAAACACTAGAAGTTCATGTGGTTGAGCTGGGAGCAGCCAAAAGATTGCTAAAAGCTACATTAAATGAGTTTTGTCAGTCTCTTCTTTACCCACATGAAGGTGCCCACTTGCTCTGCACTACTAAATTTTTTCCTTCATCTATACTCAGCTTGAGCAGCTTTAAATATTAAACTACATAAGATTGGAGATTTGGAGAGGGGAGCTCAAAATTTTATAGTTCTGTTGGATACAGGTATCTCATTCACCATTCTGTGTAGATATATGACATATCTGTTTATAGCATGAGTTACTGAATATTTTAAGCCCACTATTGAGACATACTGCTCAGAAAAAGCTTTTCTTTCCAAAATATTAATGCTCATTAACAATGCACCTGTCATCCAAGAGCTCTGGTGGAAATGTACAAGATTAATGTTTTCATGCCTGCTAAAACAATATCCATTCTGCAGCCCCTGGATCAAGGATTAATTTTGACTTTCAAGTCTTATGATTTTCAGAAATATATTTTGTAAGGCTATATATTCCATGGACAGTGATTCTTCTGGTGTATCTGGGCAAAGTAAATTGAAAAATCTCTGTAATAGAGTCACCATTCTAGATACCATTCAAAATATTTGTGATTCATGGGAGGAGGTTAAAATATCAACATTAATAGGAGTTTATAAGAAGTTGATTTCAAACCCCATAGATGATTTGAGGAGTTCAAAACTTCAGTAGAGGAACTAACAGCAGATATGATAGAAATAGCAAGAGAAGTAGAATTAGAAGGGGAGCTTATAAAACTTTAATAGATGAAAAGTTGCCTTACACATGAACCAAAAAAAAAGAGCAATGTCTTAAGCAGTGTATTGAGCTGGAACTTACCCCTGGTGAAGATACTGTGAATGTTGTTGAAACGACAACAAAGGACTTAGAATACTATATATTGGTTGATTAAGCAGCAGCAGGGTTTGAGAGGATTGACTATAATTTTGAAAGAAGTTCTACTATGGGTAAAGTACTATCAAACAGCATTGAATGCAATAGAAATTTTTCTTAAAAGGAAGAGTCAAAGAGGCAAATCTTATCATCTTGTTTTAAGAAATTGCCACTGCCATCTCAATCTTCAACAACCACTGCCCTCATCAGTCGGCAGACATCAATATGAAGTCAAGAGCCTCCACCAACAAACAATGTATGACTCTCTGAAGGCTCAGATGATAGTTATTTTTAATTAAGATATGTACATTGCTTTTTTAGACATAAAGTTATTGCATACTGCTGATGGTAAGGTTAACTAAATGGCATTATAACTTAAAGAGAATTTAAGGTTAATTTTATTCTGAGTGAAGTTTGAGGACTAACAGTCTTGGAAACATAAACCCAGTGCAAACCAAGAGAGTGTCCACAGTGGGCTACATAAGACACAGTATTTCTACGTTGTGTTATATAGAAGATGGAAGAAGGGGGTAGTGAAACAAAGATGACATTCTTACAGTTTTGATTGGTGCTCAGTGATGGGAGTACATAAGATAAACAGATATATGGTGAATGTATATAGGGTAAATAAGCATGAGGGTGTTTTAGGGTCTGGAGAAGGATGACTGATTCTATCCTGACTGTACTTTGTCTGATAGGCAAGGTTGTAATCAGTATATGTCAGTGAAATATTTGACAGATTCCAGCCATATTGGTGAGAGTTCAGCTTTAGTTCATAGGCCTCATTTCTATTACACATATGTCCAAACTGCAACCATCTCAGGTCACCTTAAACACTTTTCCTTCAGATTTTCTGTTTTCTGACAACACTATATAGACTCTAGTATAGTGTAAACACAGCTTTTATATAAACTGGGAAATGAAAAAATTCATGTTACTTGCTTTATTGCAATATTTGCTTATTGTGGTTTTCTGGAACCAAACTTGCAATATCTTTGAGGTATGTCTGTAAATTGTTTTCAAAATACACTTTTTTTTTTTTTTTTGAGACGGAGTCTTGCTATGTCACCCAGGCTGGAGTGCAGTGGCGCGATCTCAGCTCACTGCAAGCTCTGCCTCTCGGATTCAGGCCATTCTCCTGCCTCAGCTTCCCCCTACAGGCGCCCGCCACCATGCGCGGCTAATTTTTTGTATTTTTAGTAGAGATGGGGTTTCGCCGTGTTAGCCAGGATGGTCTCGATCTCCTGATCTCGTGATCCACCCACCTCGGCCTCCCAGAGTGCTGGGATTACAGGTGTGAGCCACCGCGCCCGGTCCAAAATACATCTTTTTTTCCAAAAACTAAAGTGAAAAAATATAACTTTCTTTTATATTTCAGGAAGTGTATATTTATATATATCATAGTAAAAATAATCTCAACATGATTGATGTAAGAAAAATAACTATGTGCGATATCCACTGCTGTGCGTTGGGATGGCTCTCCATGATTTACGAAGGAGTACCCCAGTGTCAGTGTAATTCCATCAAGAACTCAACTTCAGAGGAAGAGAAACAAAAAGAGCAGTGTTCTTTGGAGACCAACAGTTGTAAACAAGGAGAGAGAACCTCTGACAGAGATGTCACTGTTGTTCAATTTAAGAGCCTTGTAAATAATCCAAAGACTCCTCCAACTCCTCCACATGGGAAAAGTCATTTTCCTGAACTACAAGACAACAGTAGAAAAGATACATCCAAAACAAAACATAAAAGCTTACCAAGGACAGAACAAGAATTAACTGCTGGTCAGTTTTCATCTAAATGTGATAAACTAGATCCCTTGCAAAATCACAAAAGAAAAAACCTGAGGTTTCACGAAGTAACCTTTCACTCTAGTAATAAAATGACACCATCTTATGAACAAGCTTCTCAAGAAACCCGACAGAAGAAACATATAACACAGAACTCACGTCCATTAAAAGCAAAAACAGCTTTTTTGCCAAATAAAGATCTATATAAGAAGCATAGTTCTTTGGGACAGTCGTCATCACCAGAAAAGATAAAATTGAAATTCAAATCAGTTAGCTTCAAACAAAAACGGAAGTTAGACCAAGGGAATGTATTAGATATGGAAGTAAAGAAGAAGAAACATGATAAACAAGAACAGAAAGGAAGTATGGGAGCTACATTCAAATTAGGTGACTCTTTGTCAAACCCAAACGAAAGAGCCATTGTTAAAGAAAAGATAGTATCAAATACTAAGTCTGTAGACACGAAAGCAAGTTCATCTAAATTTAGTAGAATTCTAACTCCTAAGGAGTATTTACAAAGGCAGAAGCATAAAGAAGCTATGAGTAATAAAGCATCGAAGAAAGTCTGTGTGAAAAATGTACCATGTGATTCTGAACATACCAGACCAAGTAAACTTGCTGTGCAGGTTGGAAGTTGTGGGAAATCAAATGAGAAACACAGCAGCGGTGTACAGACCTCTAAAGAATCATTAAATGGCTTGACAAGCCATGGTAAAAACCTCAAAATCCACCATTCTCAGTAGTCTAAAATATACAACATTCTAAGGAATGTTAAAGAAAAAGTTGGTGGGAAGCAGCCTGACAAAATATGGATTGATAAGACTAAATTAGACAAGAAATTAACCAATATAAGCAGTGAAGCTCAATTCAGCCAAATGCATCCCCAAGTAAAAGATCAAAATAAATTATATCTGAATAGAGTTGCGTTTAAATGCACTGAACGTGAGAGCATTTGTCTCACCAAATTAGAAAGTTTACCCAGGAAGCTTCATAAAGATAAAGAGAAGAGACAGGAAAATAAACATAATACCTTTTTGCCTTTGAGAGGTAACACACAAAAATCAAACATGCTGGAGTTTAAATTATGTCCAGATATCTTACTAAAGAATACAAACTCTGTGGAGGAACGGAAGGATGTAAAGCCTCATCCCAGAAAGGAGCAAGCCCCTGTGCAAGGTCCAGTATGATTTTCTTGGTGGTGTCTACAACATTGTAAAGAGTTGTAGGTCAATATTTGAGCTAGCACCTCTCATGCTGTCTGGGCTGCTGGGAAAGACTTCAATGTGTTATGCCACTACCTAGTATTTGTTTAGCCTGGTAAACCAGTGTTTCATTGGGCAGTATTTGTTTTACGTTTATTGCCACCTTACTGTAAATTGTGGAAAATTGGTAGTCAGGACAAGCTATATGAAACTTGCCAGATAGAAATATTTCAGTTAGTACCAAGAAGGCTGTACTGTGAAAAATATTCCACATTCCTTGTGGGCATGTCAGAAAAGTGTCAAGTAGCTGATAACGTTAAGAGTCTTGGTTTTGTTAATTCTCCTTTGGACTTGTAATTTGAAAGCCCTATGAACTTGAAATTTTCTTCTGAATGTTAGAGGATAAGTAATGATTAATACTAAAGTCTTTTTGTTCATTTAGAAATGGGTCAACTAATTGTCCTCTTTGAAACAGTTGATGACTGCGTTATCACTATAGTTAAAATGGTAACATCTAGCCTACTCATAAGATAGAAGAACCATGAAAGCAGTATTGTCCAATGTTAGAATTTAAAATCTGTAAAGCCAAGCTGGCAGTTATGAATATTAGGTAGCTTAATGGTAGACTTCTCAACGTAGTGCAAGAAGGAAGGAGAAAATTGATAACTAGTTATTTGTGGTACTAAGGGAACATGTAGAAGTAGTGGATATTATATATAAAGCATTGTGCTGAGAAACTCAGATTGGGAAATTGAAGGATTTGAATGGAAACTGGAGCCTTTGCTCTGCTTTTCTGACTATATTTGTTGGGGTTCATAAAACAATAGCATAAACAGGATACATTTTCCTGGAAAAGGAGATAGGGATATATTCATTTTGTAAAATATTGGTGATTTCAGTAGGTCCTTTCATTTGGATCCTTAGAACTTGAGGTGTGGATATAATCGGGACATGGGAAGTGGGTGGGGGCAGTGTAACTTTCTATCTCGTGTCCTTTAATATCTTGAGATGTATTAACCTGTTCAGCCCATGTGAGGGGAACATAATTACATAGTAAAGATAAACTCATTTTTAAATTTTGAGATAAGCGTTTCAAATAGGAGAAATCATTTTTCCAGTCCTTTATTTAGTGTTGTGTTATATATGGTTGTATCTAGTGCCTTCCAAAATCTATTTTCAGCTTACATGATTTTCCTTTGTTTTAGTACTAAAGGAGATGATTAGCAATATCTAGAGTTCTGAAAATGAATATTTAAATAGTTTCAGGAATAAAAAGTACAAAAGAAGACTGGTTAAAATGTGTTGCTACAAGGAAAAGGACACAGAAAGACAGCCAAGAGAAAGATAATGTTAATTCAAGACTCTCAAAGAGAAGCTTCAGTGCAGATGGATTTGAGATGCTACAAAACCCAGTAAGAGATTCAAAAGAAATGTTTCAAACCTACAGACAGATGTACCTGGAGAAGAGAAGCAGAAGCCTTGGTAGCAGTCCTGTGAAATAATTATAAGATGTGGTTTTGTAATTGTCACTGGGAAATTTCTTTCCTTTTCTGTTCAAAATATTTTGCTGACTAATGAGAAATGCCACGATAAAGATTTCTCAGAGTTTGGTTCCCATTTTCTTTGTATTTCATTGAAAGTGCTTAATTAAAATGGCTTGAGAACTTTGGGTAGCCATGTGTAAGAAATGGATGGTATTCACCGAGGAAACCATAAGGTATTTGAATTTCTTTTTTATTGAGCCAGGTTTACCATTATTTTAAAAGGAGTGCTTATACAAATCAATTTGAAATTCTACCCATCCTGAGGGAGGACTGTTCCTCAGTTAAGGACTTGTTTATTTAAATGGGACTGTAAATATGTTTTGGTTTTTAAGCTATATTAGCAAAACTTATTTTTCAAAAATACCCACTGTGATGTGAATGTCAAAATATATTCTCAAGTGTTTTATAACTAATTATAAACTGTTTTTCGGAAGTCTTATTTTATACTTGTGAAACTGAACATAATTTTGGGACAACGTTTAAACTTTACTTTTCATACTTGAAATAAACATTTATTTTTTAAAAAACTAAAAAAAAAAAAAGAAAACTATGTGAACAAGGTCATAAGATTAATTTACATGTAAATTGAAAGAGAAATGGTTAATAAAGATAAATCCCATGTCATTTAACTTCTATGTATCAAATTACCCAACTAAAAATTCATATTTACATTAAATATATCACTAAGTATGCATAAAAATGAAAGTATACAAGAAAGTGTCCTTGCTACTTTCTCATCTGTTGGTATAGGTCAGCTAATACTAGAATGATAAACATATGTGACAATCTGGAGTCTAAACATGGAGATGTCAAACAGAAGATGGCATTATTATGCTAGTCTATAATTAGCATAGTAATTGCTTTTGCTAGAAGCATTTTTTTTCACATCATGATGATGATTTTGACAAAGCACCAGTAACAATGCTTCAATAAGCTATACAAAGTGTGAAAATGCCTTTATGTGGGGAAATGTGATATATAAATTACACAGATTGCTCAGGAAGATATTAACTAAATTTTGAGATGTAATCATCTGGTGCTCAAAGTGTTCAGTGAAGTTGTCTTACATGCTCTGGAGTAGAGCCATCATAGAACACTCCAACTATTACTTTCAATTTAGACCACCAACTTCAGTCCATTTACTGAGTGGTTAAATAAGAGTAATTGATTCTTCAGAGTCTCTGCCAGTTATACCCCATATAGTTCATCCAGACCATGTGCATTCAGCTGAGTTTTATTTAAGGACTTCCATAAGAATAATTCTACCATCAACTGAACAGACATAGCTTCAGAATGAGGTTCATAATGTGAAGAGCTGAGATTGTACATCCAGGTTATAAGTGACCTTTCATTAAATTACAGACAGAATCCTATTCTTAAAAAGGCCACTGGGGTATGTGACACTTCATAACAAGGCTCTTTTCCATTCTTGTATAACATTCCAAAGAAACATTATTTGTGAATGAAAATGATGTCTTTTCAGTAATAAACATTTCACAAATCCCTATCCATTTATAACTCATCTATTTAATAATTACCTCATTTTCTCCATATTGCACAAGGGCACCACAAAGTTAATTATAATCTTTGTATCCTGTTTAATTATTATGATAACCCATGGTATGTTTTATGAAAGGATTAAAGGGGGCTTACATATATAAAATATGATCTCTAAGAAAATTTAGATTGTATGCATCATAGTAATTATTTTTCTGTTTAGAGCTAGATAGCATTGGCTACACAAATAATCATTCTCCAAAAAGCTCAAAAGAGTTATTTTTAAAATTTTCATTCTAATGACAGTTTAGTCAGTTGCACACACACACCTATATATATAAAACATATATATGCATTTACTGTATCTTTCTATATAATACATATTTTAAAGAGAAGATGAAAAGAATAGTAAAGACTAAAGAAACTTATTTATTGCCTACCAACTGTTAGTCATTGGACTCAATATTTTATTTATTTTTTAAAATATTTTAACTTTAATAGTAAAGTTTTGCACATATTCAAGAGTGTGGAAAACATATATATATATAACATTTTAGTTAATAATTTAGTGAATGCCTATATAAAACCCTTAACTACTTAGATTTTGAGTCCCTGCCTTGTACTGAAATACTACTATTGAGAGGCAATGCTCCATAAATATGTTTATGCTTCTGAACTCTTAGGGCTTTATGAACAAAGATTATATTAACCTGGTAGAGCAAAAATACAATACCTGCACCATAACTACAGTGGGGCCACTTCTTAGTAATTTTTAAATAGTCTACTGTTAATCATGCTGTTTTTTAGAAATTTGACTAGTAAATTAAGTGGGATCATGAACCACTATTGCACCTTTTAGATCTTTAATACTGATGTGATTATCTACCATAACCCTGGGATTAGAGAATTAAAGATGCTGCTACCCTTCTCAGCAGCTCATCACACATCTTTTGGTAAACAGAATGTTCTCTGGGCCCTACCATGAAATAAAGTTCACTGGCAGGATTTCTGGCCTGACTTAGTATCTCTATGCCATCATTCCCCTTTTTACTTTTTAGAATTTTGCTGACCAGTTGACAAAATAAGAGATAATATGAATTTAAAAGGGGGCGTTATCATAAATTCTGCAAATAATAATAGAATTAATATAATAGTAATAATATTTATGTACAACTTTATTTCAATTATTTTTAAAACCTACATGAATGGAAACACTTGTTGAAACACAATTTATCAATCCTGATGAAGGACTATCTGAATAATTTTTATCTGCTAATAAAATACTTTTTTAATTCGGATCATCCCACAGAGAAAATTCCAGGAAGAAATGGGCTAACTGGCAAATTTTCAAAATCTTTAGGAAAGAAATTATGAGTCTTACAGATTCTTTCAGAATGTAGAGAAAGAGGGCACACTTTTTATTCATTGTATGAGGTAAAGATAAACTTGATACCAACATCTACAAAGGATAGTACAAGAAGGATAAGTACAGGCCAATGACTCTCAGGAAAATAGACATAAACATTCTACACAAAACAGCAAACAAGATCTTGTTACATATAAATCAAATAATTAATGTGATTTATTTTATAAGGTAAAATTTTTTATTGAATATCACTATAACTAGTCACATTAACAAGAAAATGGAAAAAAATGACCATTGTCATCTTGTGGGATAAAGTTTTTAATTTTGATAAAGTAATTGAATGTGTTATCAAATACAAGAACTTGCTATGGATAATGAATGTCAGTAAAACATAAGTAAAAGCTATTGTGTTTATAAGGGTATCTACAAAATTAAACAACTACTATTCAATAGTGAATATTGGATGTTTTCTCTGTGATGTCATTATTAAGATAAGCACAACCACTCAACTTGTATAAATATTATACAAGTTCCTAGCTGGTATGATAGAAAAAAATAGGTTAAATTTTTTGAAGAAAAATTAAACTGTCTTCTAGTCTCAGATGAAATTAATGTGTGAATAAAAAATTGAAACAAACTGGTCATTTAATAAATACATGTAGTGAGTTCTCTGTAAAAAGTTTAATAAAGTTCAGCTATAGTGGTGGAAACCAAGGACCTGGCTGGGGTAATTTAAATATCCTTTATTTTTAGGGCTTAGATTACATGAGGATATGCATTTGCCAAAACCCATCAAACTAGACACTTAAATCTATATTTTATTATTTTCACATTACTTGCAAATAAAAACAATTTGCAAAAAGTGATAAAACAACTAAATATAGCATGTTAATTTTAAATCTACTTCTAAAAACTACTAAGTGATAGCATTACTTTAATGTAAGTAATAAGTGTATAGCTCTCACTATACTATTTAAACAACATTTATTTATGTTTGTCTTTTACTATTAACTATTTAAATTTTCACTTTAAAATAAAGTTATGTTATTTTCATATTGTAGCATAACGCACCTATGGAAGAAAAGAGACCCCTTTTCTGCATAGATGACCAGGAAGAAAAAGATAAAAATGTCCCCAGTCCCAACAGCAATCTTCTCATAAAGAAGAGAAGATTGCCACTCCTGGCCACAAAACAGAAGATTCTAATGGCTCCTAGAACATTTCCCTCCATCATTATGTGTGAATTCCACAGGGCACCAGAATGTCCATTTCTTCTCCATTACCATCTTTGCACTGCTTTTCCCTATTTACCATCTTAGTGAAGCAGGAGGTGTATAATCAAGTCTTAAGCCACACCCTGGCAGTGTAGACGGAAACCCAGCTGCAGCAACTCCCACCTGTGTCCAGGGTTCAGATTTGAGCCAATTCCTATTCCTATTCCTTTCTCAATTCCTATTTTGCAAAGGAAAGCCGGGTATTCCCTGCTCAAGGAGGGTTTGAGATGTGGTTTAAAATATCTCAATGCATTGTTTACTGTTATATTTCAAAAAGTATAATTATCTTTGTCTCTAATATTCTTATGTGAAAATGAAGATGATTAATTTGATTGAGCACTTTATTATTATGCTTTCTTTTAAGTAATTACTGAAGAAAAAATAAAATAATAATTATACCTACAGGAACTATGTTGGTTAGTATTTCTGGAATATTATCTATGTGCCATGCAATGGGACAAACTGCATTAACTCAACTCATGGATGAAGTAATCGAGGTGCAGAAGTTTATTTTATTTCCCAAAGTCACAGAGAGAGTAAATTTTGGACCTGGAGCCGATTCAGAGCCTTCTGACGCTGAAACCAGACCTTCTAAGTGTAATATTCTAAGTTCTTTCTAATTTAATATATGTTATCATATTAAGAAAGCATTCATTAATTTTTATCTTATTAGGTAATAGGTATTAAATTTTGTTAAAGGAAGGTCTTTTAGCAGCTATAGGGGTGATCATATTATTTATCTCAATTAATCTTTTTTATATCAATTAATCTTTTTTATCAATTTTATATCAATTAATATGGTGAATTACATTAATGGATTTTTAAATGAGAGAGACAGAGAATTAATGTAAGGATCATTTAACTGAACTTCCCAATAAATGTGAAAAAAATTATAAAACAGAAAATAACCATTTTAAATTCTCAGTGAAATAATCAACTTTGACAAGGATCCTCAGTCCATGCAAAAATAATTGTGGGGAAGGAAAGTTGGTGGGGAAAGGAGGTCTAGAGGTCCAGAGATTCATACCAACAATTACCTGTCCCCACCAACACACCTATATTTTCATTTTAGACCAGTGCTTTTTAATCCTCCCTGAACAGCTGAAGAGCATTTATTTTATTTATTTGTTTTTTCCACCTTTATTTTAGTTTCAGGGTATACACGTGCAGGTTTGTTACCTGGATAAATTACATGTTGTTGAGGCTTGCATCACCCAAGTAGTAACTAATACTTCTTATTCATCAAGGGAAAGGGGTACCTTGGTAATGGAGTGTTTTCACAGAAACCACCTGAATCAAGCAAGTAATTCATTTCGGGAAAATGACAATATTTACCTATTTAGGCATGGAATAGATACTAAAAACACAATTTCTACAGCATTCTTGCAAAAAAAAAACAAAATATTGAGTTGAATCAAAACAATTATTAGACAATACTAATAGTGGAAGATACTAGTAAACGATTAACCCAGATTACTCAAATATGTCAATAATCTAAAACATAAACACAGACAGGAAAATGCTCTGATTAAGGAGACTAAAGAAACATAAAACCTCAGTACCATATATGATTTTTAACTGGTCTCTAGATTTGAAAAAAAGTTATGAATGACATTTTTGGTGCAATTAAGAAATTTGATTACATACTATACATTAGGTAATATTATAATACCATATCAGTGATAAATATTTGGGGTATAGTAATGGTATATTGCTACTGTTCTTAGGAGATGCATGCTGAAGTATTGAAGACAAGAAGTCTTGATGACTGCAACTTAATTTTAAAACACGCAAAGAAAGAGAGAGAGAGAGAGTGTGTGTGTGTGTGTGTACCAGAATATATTGTATAATATTGTATAATTCTTACAAATTTTCTGTATCTTTACACTTTTTTACAAATCGAAATTAAAAACAAACCTATGAAAAGCACTTCGTTACATATAACAGTAAATGTGCTTCAGACACTTTGCTCAGGTTAACTTGAAAAGCACAAATAGTGTCAGGATGCAGTCAATACAGAATAATAACAACAAAAAAACCATGATCATTGAATGTCTTCCTTTTCAGTTGTCATGATATTTTATAAAATAATTTGTATAGATCCATGTTTATAATTATCCTAACATTTTGCTTACCCTTGATTTTTCCTTCTTCATTATTGGTCTTAAGTACTTTTTTCACTTTGCTGAAATAGTTTTCCCCCTATAAATTCTGTTATATTCATGTAAATTCAAATTCAGTTTTTTCCTTTTTTCAGAAAAATTATAGGTACATGTAAATGTGTTTTTAAATACACACTAGCAGAAAGCATTTTCAGTCTTTCATTGACATCAATGAGGCCAAAAAAAATGGCATACTTTTAATTATCTTTACTTCAATTGAACATTAGCTTTCCATCACACTTTAATAATGTTCTTGGTGGGTGGTGTTTAGTTAGAAGTCAGGCTAGAGAAAAAAGCCTCAAAAGAATTGTGATTATCTAAGCGTATTTTATACATTACTATATTCAGAGAATGCATTCTAATGTGTACTTACAGAAGAGACTATTATGCTAGGGGAAGTGCATATTTATATATCATAGTAAAAATAATCTCAACATGGTTGATAAATGCATTCCATAGAGTACACCTTTAATGAGAATAAAATACAAGTTGTTTTTCTAGATCTGTATTTGTCATCCTGCACTTTTAGATGGAAAGCGAATGCTCTAATGTTACCGGTAGGAAGCCAGCTGACTGTTTGGACTTCCAAATCTTAGGCAATAATGCCATACAGTGCACTTCTAAAATTAGCGAGTTATGCAAAACTTGACGAAAAATGGAGTAAAGACTTAAATGTAAGACAGACATGAGCCTATGAAATTACTAGGAGAAAACATAGGGGAAAGTCTTGTTGATATTGGTCAATAGGTTTATGAATAGATGCTGAACATCACTAATCATCAGGCAAAAGGAAATCAAAACTACAATAAGATGTCATTCTATTCCAGTTAGAATGGTTATCAAAAAGACAAAAGATAACAAGCGTTGCAATGATGTCGAGAGCCCTTACACATTGTTAGTGGAATGTCAAGTAGTACAGCTATTATGAAAAACAGTGTGGAGGTTCCTCAAAAAGTTAAAAATAGAACTACTATATAATCCAGTAATCCTACTACTGGGTATATATTTGAAGAAAATAAAATCAGTGTGCTGAAGAGATATCTACACTTCCATGTTTATGACACCATTATTCCCCTGAACCAAGATACGACATCAACCTAAGTATCCAGCAACAAATACATAAAGAAAATGTGGTACACAATTGAATGCTATTTATCCATAAAAAAGAATGAAATCCTGTCATTTGTGAAAAAATGGATGAATCTAGAGAACATTATGTTAAGTGAAATAAGCCAGACACAAACAAACATCTCATGAGCTCCCTCATATGTAAAATCTTAAAAGCTGATTTCATAGAAGTTTAGAGTAGAATGGTGCTTAGCAGAGACTGGAAGGAGAAGGTGAAAGGAGGACAGGAAGAGGTTGGTCAATGGTTACAAAGTTACAGTTAGATAGGAGGAACAAGCTCTAGTGTCCTATTGCACAGTAGGGTGACTTCTTAGTTAATAATAGTGTCTTGAATATTTCAAAATAGCTAGAAAAAAGAACTTTGAATGTTCTCACCACAAAGAAATGTTAAATGTTTGAGCTGATAGATTTGCTAATCACCCTGATTTGATGATTATACAATGTATACATGTATCAAAACAGCACATTCTACCCCATAACTATGCACAGATATTATGTATCAATTAAAAATAAGATAAAATTTTAAAAAATTAATGAGTTATCTGACATTTTATGCTCAAAGGTGTTACTTGCAATCTGGGTAATTAGAAGCTGATTAGCCATAGAAAATTATTTTTCATTCTATCTGGATTTGTGTCAGAGGAATTAAATATTTATAGAAAATGACATTTAGGAAGCACTAAATTTATCACAGAATGAGAGCTTTCTAGATTTGTCCATTATTTTCTTTTTTAAACTTTTATTTTAGGTTCAGGGGTATATGTGCAGGTTTTGTTTGCTTGTTTGTTTGTTTTTTGTTTTTTGTTTTTTTTTTTTTTTTCCAATGAAGTCTCGCTCTGTCACCAGGCTGGAGTGCTGTAGTGGCATGATCTCAGCTCACAGCAACCTCCAACTCCCTGGTTCAAGCGACCCTCCTGCCTCAGCCTCCCGAGTAGCTAAAATTACAGGCATATGCTACCACACCCAGCTAATTTTTGTATTTTTAGTAGAGACAGGGTTTCACCATGTTAGCCAGGCTGGTCTTGATCTTCTGACCTCGTGATCCACCCACCTCAGCCTCCAAAAGTGCTGGGATTACAGGAGTGAGCCACCACGCCCAGCCAGGTTTTTTTATATATGTAATTTGAGTGTCGTGGGGGTTTGGTGTACACATCATTTCATCACCCAGGTAATAAGCATTACACCTGATAGGTAGTTTCTCAATCTTCACCATTCTCCCAGTCTCCACCCTTAAGTAGGCCCTAGTGACTATTGTTCCCTTCCTTGTGTCCATGTGTATTCAAAGTTCAGCTACCACTCATAAGTGAGAATATGCAGTATTTGGTTTTCTGTTTCTGTTTTAGTTTGCTTAAGATGATGGCCTCTATCCATATTGCCACAAAGAACATGATCTCATATAAAAATAGCTGCATAGTAGTCTATTATGTATATGTACCAGATTTTTTATTCAGTCTACTGCTGATGGGCATCAAGGTTGATTCCACGTCTTTACTATTATGATTAGTGCTGTGGTGAACATACACATGTATGTGTCTTTAGAGTAGAACAATTTATTTTCCTTTGGATGTATATACCTAATAATGGGATTGTTGGGATAAATGGTAATTCTATTTTGCGTTCTTTGAGAAATCACCAAACTGCTTTCTACAGTGGCTGAACTAATTTGCATTACCATCAGCAGTGTATAAGCATTCTTTTTTCTCCACAACCTTGACAAACTGTTATTTTCTGACATTCTAATATTAGCCATTCTGAATGGTGTAAGATGGCATCTCATTGTGGTTTTGATTGCATTTCTCTAATGATTAGTATGTTGAGCATTTTTTCATAGGCTTGTTAGCCACATGTATGTTTTCTTTTGAAAAGTGTCGGTTCATGTCATTTGCACACTTTTTAATGTGGTTGTTTGGTATTTTCTTGTAAATTTGTTTAAGTTATTTATAGATACTAGATATGGTACCTTTGTCAGATGCATAGTTTGTAAGTATTTTTCACATTCTGTAGGTTGTCTATTATTCAGTCAACAGTTTCTTTTACTGTATGGGAGCTCTTAAGTTTAATTGAGTCCCATTTTTCAATTTCTGTTTTTGTTGTAATGGTTTTTGGCATCTTCATCATGAAATCTTTGCCAGGTCCTATGGCCAGAATGGTATTTCCTAGGTTATCTTCCAGAGCTTTACTATAGTCTTGTAGTATAGTTTGAAGTCAGGTAATGTGATGATGTCTCCAGCTTTGTTCTTTGTGCTTAGTGCATCAGTTTTCTTTGGCTATTCAACAAATTGCTACAAACTTAAATGTTTGAAAAAAATACAAGTTTATTATCACAGTTTCCAACATTAAAGAGCCCAGATATAGGTTAGCTTAGTCCTTCCCTCGAGGCCTCAACAGGCTGAAATTGATGTGTCAGACTGGGGTGTAATTTCACTTTGGGCCCAGGGTTCTTTTCCAAGCTCCTGTGGCTCTTGACATATTTACTTCCTCGCATGCAACTGTGGAATCCCTAGAGGCTGTGTCTTCATAATTAGCTGCAAACTGACTTCAGGTAGGTTCCCATACCCGTTAAAGACTTACCTAATTAGGTCAGACTCAACTGGATAATGTCCATTTTGATAAAATTAAAGTCAACTGTTTAGTAATTTGAGCAGAGGAGTGATATTACATTATATTCACAGGTTCTTTCTGTACTCTAAGGGAGGATATTATACAGAGAATACACATCAAGAATAAAAATTTCACAGCACCAGTTTAAAATTTGCCTATCCCAACAGTCATTGAAGAATCATAGCTCAAATAGTTACTCTGACACTAGTATTTGGCCTTGGAAAATCACCTAAGTAGTTCCTTAGATTGTGTGTTTAAATACATTTAGTTCTAACACGGAAACATGAAGATCAGGCTCCAAATATTTATTTCCCATTAAAACCATATGATACTTTGAAATGCTCCAGGACTTACTGGGTGTTTATTCTTTAGAATGGACCATATTTAAATGAAATGGAGACTTGGTCCCCACATTCATGGAGTTAACAATCTGGAAAAACACTGTTTTAGTTATAAATATACTTAGAAAATATAACTTTTCAATGTCATTTTTTTTTCTTTGAGATGGAATTTTTCTCTTGTCGCCCAGGCTGGAGTGCAATGGCACAATGTTGGCTCACCACAACCTCCGCCTCACAGGTTCAAGAGATTCTCCTGCCTCACCCTCCCGAGTAGCTGGGATTACAGGCATGTGCCACCATGCCCCGCTAATTTTGTATTTTTAGTAGAGATGAGCTTTCTCCATGTTGGTCAGGCTGGTCTTAAACTCCTGACCTCAGGTGAGCCGCCCACCTCGGCCTCCCAAAGTGCTGGGATTACAGGCATGAGCCACTGTGCCTGGCCATCAGTGTCATTCTTAATAATATTAACAGTTCCATGCTTATACATATTTTTCTGTATTATCAACTGACATAGTTTGCATGTATGTCCCTGTTAAAATCTCATGTTGAAATGTAATCCCCAGTGTTGGAGCTGGGGTCTGGTGTGAGGTGATTGGATCATGGGGGTGGCTTCTCATGAATGGTTTAGCACCATCCCTTTGGGGCTGTCGTGATTGTGAGTCCTT
Source organism: Trachypithecus francoisi (assembly GCF_009764315.1). Lineage (NCBI taxonomy): Eukaryota > Metazoa > Chordata > Mammalia > Primates > Cercopithecidae > Trachypithecus > Trachypithecus francoisi. Next base: position 20,694 of record NW_022680745.1, on the reverse strand, counting down.
GAGAGATCTGGTTGTTTAAAAGTATGTGGCACCTCCTCCCTTGCTCTCTTGCTACTGCTTTCACTATGTGATATGAAAGCTCCCGCTTGGCCTCCCACCATGACTGTAAGCTTCCAGAGGCCTCCCCAGAAGCAGATGCCGCTATGCTTCTTGTACAGCTTCCAGAACCATGGCTGAAGGAAATAATATATACAATCCTCCATTTCCAAGACAAAGTGCCTTTAATCGGCTTAGGTCAGCAAACTGCAAAATAAACAGAATGTACTAGGCCCTTACTTGGGTAGCCAATGCCTGCTTGTCAGCCTTCCCCTCCTTATTGCCCCCCACCTTTAGTTACCCTCACCTGTACCAAAAAAGTTGTCTAAGATAAAAGTTTAGTAGCCTGCAAAATAGCTTGTTTTGTCTGTTCTTATCGGCTTGCCCAGCTACTTAGGTCATAAGTCAAATACTTAAAAAGCCCCTGAGCTAACTAGGATTGCAATGCATTGTGGGCTGCAATAAAATTCAGCAAGGCAACCATAAAAAGAATAACTAAAGCCCCTACCCAACAACCAATAGGTGACGTCCAGGAAGATTGTGACCCTATAGTACTCAGGCTATGAGGAGCCTGGAGAGAGACTTGCACACTAGGGGATAAATTGCTTGTTAAAACTGTGCTGGGTGTGCCTGCTCATCAGACACCCAACCTTGCAAAGCCATCATTAAAAAGTCTCACTTTTGCTATTTTCTGGGTCGCTGAGTCCATTCTTTGGTTTGAAAAAGTGAGTCTGTTTCTCACGTGGGTCAATTAAACCTCTTCTTTATAAATTACCCAGTCTCAGGTATTTTTTGATAGCAGTGCAAGAATGACCTAATACACAAGCCATTGGAATACTGCATGATCCCTTGTGGTTTCTCTACATTGTGCCTTTCCACACCATTGTGGAGAGATCTTCTTTCCAACTCTCCTCCTGTTACCCATTTTAAGTGTGCTATTTGTTTTATAGAGAAATTCTAACTGAAACAGAACATTGAACTCCTAGAAAGTCTCACAGAAATAAGAAAGGGTTCTACTTTCTAGAAAGAGAGAGAACCTAGTGATAAACTTATAATACAATCTTATTTGTTAACTAGAACCTTTTTAAAAGTTCTAATAGTACATGAGACAAAAGCAAACCTGAAGAATTATAATTATGTGGATTAAATACTCAAAAGTCCCAGATAGAATGGAACATGAGAATGAGACTCACATCTGAAGCAAAGTTTGCACAGGAATTAGTTTACTCTCCAAACTCAATCTTTGTGTTTAGGGGTCAGTATACTAAAAATTAAGTTTGCTAGCTCTCACTGCTTCTACATACCCACCCACCTTTATGAAGCAGGTGGCTATAAAAGTTTTTGTATGGGATTTGAGATGTCCAGAAAAATACATTCCAACTACTTACAATTAAATTTCTTGAAAAAAAATCCTGGCATTTCACCCACCTGGTCACCATTCAGTGAAGTCCAGCATTCAGAAATCTACACACACACACACACACACACACTCACACAAACACACATACAATATTGTCAGTTGACTTTTTATTGCTTGAATTTAGGAGTTAAAGTCAGAGATGTCAGGTATTTGAAGAAAGGCTTTAATATTAGAGAGATCAAAACAAATGAAAAGGCCTAGGAGAGTCTGGCAGATTGGAGGTAACAGACAATTTAGGAATTAAAGAAAAAATTCAAAGATAAAACAAGTAATATTCTTAGCAAGTTATGATAAATATTACCAAACAACTAAAAAATAAAGGAAAATAAGAAAGATATTGTAAAAATATGTATTTAAATGTTCTTATAATATGAAAGATGAAACTGAGAAAAGTTTTCAGGAAGTATAGTAAAAATAGAAAACATTAGAAAAATATTTTAATGGGGTATATTCCAGAATGTTCAATATCCAAATAATGGAAGTTGCACAGTTGAAAACCAGAGAATACAATGCAGGGAATATTTTCAAAGAAAAACTATAAGAACAAATTCAATATTGAAAAGCAATATTTTAGATTAAAAGTTCGCACTATTTACCATATACAAAAATGAAAGATCAGTTAGTTCAAAGCATTATTAATATTTCTAAACAATAAAAATACATGTCTTACGATCTTCTTATGTGGGGGGCAAAAGTAAAGGATCTTATATAACAAATCAAGAATCAGAATGGAATCAGACTATAAACAGCAAAGTAGAAAAAAATGCCTTCAAACGTCTGATAAAAAGAGATTTATGATTTAGAATTCTATATCTAAACTATCCATCCAATATGAGTTTGGAAAAAAACTACTTTGCGAAATACTGATTTTCAAAATCTTACTACCCCATTCTAAAAAATACCTCTTGGAAGGAAGAAACAACAAAGATATGGGATTCAGGAAAAAAAAAAACAAAAAACAAAAAAACTTTGAAAATAGAAGTAATGAGAGCCATCATAAGACCATTTTACAACAAGCTTGTGGACAGACTAGTCCAGGAGTTAAATCTTTATGAAAATAAATATCTTTTAAGCCCTTAGAAAACATCTAAGTAAGTCTTTTACATATTTGTTGCAGTATTTAAAGGAATTTAAAAATGAGAATATAATGAAATAACTGCAAAAGGAGGATATTATAAACTCCAGGAAAAAAAATTTAAGTTGAATAAGAAAGGAAATTTCCTGGACCAGCTGTTCAAAATATATACATATACAGAATATGCAGTATTGATTATTGGTTTAATAAAAAATACTAATAGAATAATATTAGTAGAATAAGGAGAGAAAGCAGAGAGAGAATATTAAATAATTAACTCTTCATTTACTATGAATATTATAGTTAGTAATAGATAATGCTAATTGTTATTATGATGAAATAATGACCAGGGACAGTGGCTCACGCCTGTAATCCTAGCACTTTGGAAGGCTGAGGCAAGTAGATCATTTGCGGTCAGGAGTTGGAAACCAGCCTGGCCAACACGGTGAAATCCTGCCTCTACTGAAAATACAAAAAATTAGCCAGGCCTAGTGGCAGGCACCTTTAATCCCAGCTACTTGGGAGACTGAGGCAGGAGAATCACTTGAACCCAGGAAGCAGAGATTGCAGTGAGCCGAGATCCCGAGATCGTGCCACTGCACTCCAGCCTGTGCTACTCTATCTTAAAAAAAAAGAAAAGAAAAGAAAAGAAATAATAATAAAGCAAGCATTAAGAAAACTGAGGTGAACACCAAAAGAAAACAAAAGAAGGTGAGAGTGATTACCAAAGAAGCAAAGCTGGAAAGGGGAACATGGTCAGTTATGACATGGCTACTTTTATAGCCTTTGAATGCTATTTATGGTTTAATATCATGTGCATTTATCAGTTTGATTAAAAATTAAGAAATGATACTGTGTTCAGGATAAATATTAGAAATTAAAAGTATTTTAGAAAGGCCATTAGCCAATATTCTAAGGAATGTAAATTTCTTTATTCAATAACAAGTACCATACTGCTGTTGTATCATGCTAAGCTATGTAGACAGAAAAATGGGTAAGTCAAAGAATAAAGTAGATTCTTGTTAGCCTCAAAGATAATCCTTTTCTTAACTGTGATTTGTTTATTTTATATTCATCTGTTGTTTCTCTAACTTGAGGATCTGTGGCTCTCCACTAAGACAAAAGTTTTATCAACAAACAATGTAAACTTCACACATGACAATGAGCAACTACCATCTTGTCTTCAGCATATTTTTGTAGATTTGAGAGGTACTAGAGGCCAGGCACAGTGGCTCACGCCTGTAATCCCAGCACTTTGGGAGGTCCTGATGGTGGATCACTTGAGGCCAGGAGTTCACCAGCCTGGCCAACATGGCAAAACCCCATCTCTGCTAAAAAATACAGAAATGAACCCAGGGTGATGGCGTGTGCCTGTAGTACCAGATACTCAAGAGGCTGAGACAGGAGAATTGCTTGAACCTGGGATGCGGAGACTGCAGTGAGCAGGGTCCAAAAAAAAAGAAAAGAAAAAGAAAGATCATAGATATTAACTAGTTCAGCAGGCTGATGTTAAAAAGTAAAACTATGGCTAAAACAACTAAAATGACAGGATCAGATATACATAGGCAGTTTTTCACTGAGAACACTTTTGAGTTTACAGTGGAAAATATGTATTTATTTAGTATGTGTATACAATTCTTATTATCATGCCCATGAGAACATGATGAGTAAACATGCTTCTAAATAAGGCATCAAATTAGCACCTACATTTAAAGTATAAAATTGTTTTTAACATTCTCCTTAACAAGGAGAGAAAGTAGACATTCCAAATTTTTCTTGGCAAAAATATTATTTTTAAAACATTCATTGTTATGTGCCATTGCTTTAAGAAGTTTTTTAAGATCCACTTCATTTATGACATTAAAATAGAACAGGTAATTACAAAAAATCCTGACTGACATTTTTTGCAAATGTTTTAAGCCTAGGATTCAGTCAAGGTGTTAATAGCCAATTTAATTTAATATAAACTTTTCATTTTGCAAACATAAAGTGTTTCAAATTTCCCTTCAAATATTAAAAGTTTAAGAGTAATATATATATTTTAAAATTACTGTTTAATTAAAAATTGTACTTTATTTTGTTGTAATATAGGGAAAACATTTTAAAATATTATATACATAAGACACCTTTAGCTCAAACACTATAAACAGTTTGAACACCTCTTGCTTTGTATGCAATAGAAGACATTTTAATGAATCCAATGCTACATACAAGCCAAGGGATGATATTAATAGTAATACAAAACAAGATATACTCGATTTTATGATGATCCTTAAACTGCCCAAAATATTTTCACTTAAAAGAAAAGTATTGAGTTTAAACGATTTAGTATTCACTCCAAACCAAGATTACTACAAGCTCATGTCTCAAGATTTTTAATCTGCTTACAGCAATTTTGATATGTGAAATAATAATCAATGGTATAGTTACCAAACCAAACCCACTTTCATAGCTAAAAAAGCTATGTGCTATTGTATAACTTAACTAATATTTTAAAATTATGTAATTTATGAGAGTTACTTCCTTAAAATTCTGTCTTACTTTTTGTCCTCTCTCTCCCTGTTTTGTCTTTCTTGATGCTATTTATAACTATTAAGTGCCTGACCTAACTTCCTGTACTTGTATTGGATTTAGGATGGGTATAAATAAATTTTATACAGCGACATCATTGTATCATTTTAAATTATGGCCAGCTATTCTGTTAGTTACACTTTTAAAAGGAGATGAGAAAAAAAGACACTTTCTGAATCTACAAAGCATTCTTATTTCTGATGTTGCTGTCTTTATTGCATTCTGTTAATTATAGTATAGTCTCTCTTTGAAGCTTGAGGATCAGTTTTATGCCATAATTTATATGCTATCATGGTGAAATACTCGAAAGTAGTAAGCACACCATAAACACACTATGGATAATGGTAGTTTCAATCATCTCTGAAGTTGGTTTGGATGTTAACATAGCTCCATCATCTACTGTGTCACCTAAGGTAGTTCTTAATATCTCTGAGTCTCGGTATAACCATTTGTAAATTATAAAAAGAAAATCAATAGCACTATAATATCAAGGCTATTGTGAGATTTAAAATAAAATTTAATATAAGGGTAAAATACTAAAATGGTTTTTAACTTTAGTAGGTGCTGTCTAAATATGTAGGTGCAATCATATTATTCTTACTAGATTAAAATTAGCAACAGAAACTGAAAATCAAATAGAAGATACTATTTTATAACACTATTTTCAGTTACCTTACATGCTCTGAACATGTAAACTAGCTCTAATTCTATAAACTCTTAAAGATTTAACTTGAGCTACAGTATTAAAAATCACTTAAATAATGATCCTCATCCCCAGCAGAATTATTTCATGTTTAACCAGGTATGTGTTTTGGATTTCATCCACGTCTGAGAAAGCAGAGACATGGGCATCAGCGTGTTTTGCATTTTTTCTTTGTGTTTTATTTACTTGTATTTTTTTGCACTAAATATCCTATTTCAAACTTGTTGGCTTTTATTAATATTACGTTTGTAACAGTGTGTTGTAATCTCTACCTCCAACACACACACATTTAAAATGTGAGGCTAGGATTAAAATTGGATGTTTGTACTGAAACACATCCTATACTTCCCAAACTATATGTCTTTACAACATATATGTTAATTAGAATAAATATGAATATTAAAATATTACCAAAATGAAGATAGCAAATTCATTCTCTTCATTTACTCTTCCCTATTCATGTGTCAGAGAAAATTATCCAACATTAGGTCATATTTTCCAGGAAGAAGGACATTTTCCTAGAATACTAATGAAGGACTTGAAGGCTCTTTCAATTCGCTCTGATTTTTACATCACCATATGGCCACTTCCCCTTGATGCTGCCATGGGTCCCTAATCTTTTCTCCTCCATTGAGTCCCCTTGGTCATTGTTGGGCTGGCTTGAGTCACCTGCAGGAAGCAAGCATTCTAATCTTCACTTGAGACATCAGTAATCTGTTTCACAAGCTATTTAAACACCATCACTTTCTTCCAGTCTCCTTCCCTTTAACCTCTACTTGAACATATTAATGTTTTACAATTCTTTACCTACCAAATAGACCCTTTTGTACCTCATGAAGGTGATTGAGTGCCCTCATAAAAGGGCTTGGCAAAGGAAATTCCTCCCTTTTTGCCTTTCCACATTCAGGCATATGAGGACACAATGCTCTTCCCCTCTATAGGATTTAGTGTTCAAGGCGCCATTCTGTAAGCAGACAGCAAACCTGCTGGCACATTGATCCTACACTGCTGGGTCTCCAGAACTGTGAGAAATAAATTCTTGTTCTTTATAAATTACCCAGTCTGTGCTATGTTGTTATAGCAACACAAATTGACTAAGACATTTATAGAGGCTAAATTTCCTTGTGTCTATCTTCTATATAGACGATGTATCATCTTTGTCTTTTTAAAGCATGCAAGGGAGAAATGGATGAATGCAGTTAGGCTCTTCTAATTACTGGGAGACGAATTATAACACTCCACATCTCTACTTCCAAAAATATTGCTCATCTCTTACAAGATAATGTTGTCTTATGCTAACATCATAATCCTTTCCTAGGATTCATCAGTGAAAAAATGCTACATTCTTTCTTTCTTCTCATACAAACAATTGTTATAGTAATTATGATATCACTTATATGGTATCTTAATAATCAATTAAATAAACTTGTCAATTATTGTAATAAAAGAAATGCATTTGGCAGAAAGGAATATATTTACATACAAGGACTTTAAAATTTTCTTTTCACTGACAGATGCTTCTTTTTAAACACATTTATTCCATTCCAATTTATTCTATAGTCAAAAGACTAAGATTAGTCAAAGACAAATTTTGCCATTTCAGAGATTTATTCAAACATTTCCAAACTTCCTTTTTCCTTAATGACCAAAATTCCAGTCCCAATTGGGGATATGAAGTGCCTAAAAATAGCGTGTGATTATTCCATAGAGCCCTTGCTCATAGCAGTCCAGAAATATTTAATGATGACAGATGATGAAGACATGAAAACCACAGGGGAAACAGAGTGGTCTTTGCATTCCCTCTCTTAGGTCCATTTGCCTCTAAAATTATAGCCATGGTGCCATTCAAAAATTAGCTTGAACACAACCTTTAACATGGGTGATGTGTGATCCCCATCCACAACCTACCTCCTGACATTGCCTTATAATTGCTAAAACTCCACCTCATAGGTTGCAGGAGCTACATAAATGTACGATGCCATTTCTTGGTTATAAAGCAGATCTTAGGTCAAATGTAGTTAATAGTTTTGCCTTTCAAGATGACTTTTTTCCCTCATAGACTGAGTAACACAGCTGATGTTATTCATATAATAAAATGCCATCCTGTCACACAAGCTTACAAACATTCCAAAACAAGCTCATTAGTAAATAATTATGCCAAAAGAGTAACTTTTTAAATGTCAATAAATACATTTTACATTCTTCTGATAATCTGTGAAAAAAAGTAAGCAGATAAGTTAATTATCAGAGCTATACCTTTCTCTGTAGACAAAGTTTTAAAAAATCCTTTGAAATTTAAAAGTTATATTTAAAAACATAAAGCACATCAATGGTCCTTTTTCTCCCAATGTGGAAGATTTTTAATGAGATTCTAAACCCTAAGTGACCTATTTACACAAAACTCAACTGCTGGAAAATGAGAATGAGAAGGTGGTAAAAATTTCAATAATAAAACCTCTAATTCAAACTTTAAGTATGTCTTCAAAATACTTCAGAAATACTTCTTTCTACTCAACTCTACACACACACACACACATACACATACACACACACCATTCAAGGTAGGAATGTTGAATAAAAAAAGTCAGCATTGTTAAGATGTCATATATCCTGTATCCTACTGACCTTGAAATGCTGTACTTTGGCTACAGGATATGATTTGGCTGTGTCCCCACCCAAATCTCATCTTGAATTGTAGCACCCATAATTTCCACGTGTTGTGGGAGGGACCTGGTGGCAGATAATTGTATCATGGGGGCAAGTTCCCCCATATTGTTCTCCTGGTAATGAATAAGTCTTACAAGACCTGATGATTTTATAAGTGGAAACTCCTTCTGATTTGTTGTCATTCTCTCTTGTCTGCCACAATGTAAAACATGTCTTTTGCTTTCCACCATGATTGTGAGGCCTCCCCAGCCATGTGGAACTGTGAATCTATTAAATCTCTTTTTCTTTATTAATCACCCAGTCTTGGGTATGTCTTTATCAGCAGCAGGAGAGCAGACTACTACACTATGTTAACGAAGAAGTGCTATAGTTTACTTGAGTTCAGTTTAGTTGAACAATTTTCCTAAATATCCAAAAGGGGTTAAACATTGTTCTAGGCTGTGGTTAAATATAAATTGATATTTTAAAAAATCACAACAATAAGCTGGCAAATATAATTGTAAAATAATGTAATGAAATGACAATTTGAAGTCTTCATAAAGGAGGCAATATTTTAGCAATATTTGAGAATTATTTGAAATGAATTACCTAGGGATGGAGATTAAAGAATGTATTCCATGAAGAAGGAATAGGATTGTATAGAAAGGAGGCATAGAACAATGTACCTTTGAAGAAGAACAAGTAGTCCCTCTTACGCCTACTTTCAAGGATTTAATCATTCCAGACAAAGATACACCAAATGACCATTATTTTCAGATGTTTTAACGGTCATAAATGTTTTCCTAGAATTTTGTAGAGTGAGAAAAATAAATTCTTGTAGTGTGGAACATGAAACCTATGAAGACTATAGTAAACATTGGGTATAATTGCCAAATAATACACTATTGTATATTTCATCTATTTTTAACATAGTTTTATAAATCATTTAAAATACACCAAATGTCTGGATGTCTGGTAGGAGATAGACAGACCTGAAATTATTTCAATTTTGTAAATGATTACCTCAAGATTAATACTAACAAATCACCTGTATAAAGTATCTAAATTGCAATGTTATAGGAGCAGAACAAAGCCGCTATGTAATAGTAATCCTAGTGGGCTGTAGCAGCTGAAATGAAATGACTTTAAGCAGATTTGGATGGTTATTAACCACATGAAATCCCTTAAGTGACTTTTCCCCCCTCTCATCCTTTCTTTTAGCAACTTCCTTAAACCCCATGGCCTAGGATTCTAGACATGTTAGGATATCCTAAGGGAATCAAAGAATAGAACATATTTATAAATGACAAATCATTTGATTTTTACTACATGAAATGAAGAACTGAAGCACAATCTGTGAAATCTAACAAGCTATGCATTGTGTAAAGATATGGATTTTAAAAATATTTGTTTTCATCTTTGGAACATTTATAAAACAAATGATATAAATATAAAAGACATCCATGCAATCCGTTTAAGAAAAATTTTTTAAAAATTTTCTTATTGTCTCACAACTTTGTGAGACTTTCCAATTACCTCCATACTAATGAATGTCAATAGTCAAGTTACACTGCTGTTTTCATTCGTTTTCTACTATACTTGAGCCTATAAGGTGTAGTAAAAGGTAAGCATTAAGGTCTTCTCTGTTCAAAGTATCTTATTGTAGAGATAAAATCAGATTCTTACCTAATTTATTTGGTTGCAAAGTTAATTCTTCCATAAATCACATAGTACAGGATAAATGTGTCAATTCAATGCTTTCATTAAATAATTAAAAAATTTATTTACCAATGCAAAAAACAAAGATCTTTTTTAAAGAAAAAATGTTATGTAAAGAACAATATCAATTTTTCAATAAAGTTGTTAAGACCACAGTGAGGAAACACAAAGTATTAAAAATTATTTGTCATTGAAAATCTGGTATTCACTGTATCTTTCTGTTAATATGAATGTCTCAGCATCAGTTTTGTTGACTCACAACATATTCATGCAATTTCACACGATGTGGCACACAAGTTAACTTTTATTTTTTACCAATGAAGAAAAGATAGAAATCTAATATTAAAAAAAAAGAAAGTTGTATTAAGAAAACTCTGGTAATTCATTTTTAAAATATGTATTCATTTCTTTTTTGCAAGCACATTTTTCCTTTTTCTGTAGTAATATTTCTTATTCATTTCTTAAAACTACTTTTGGTAAAAAAAAAATTTAAATCAAGTATTAGTGTCCATTATACTTATATTGTTATTGGAATCTCAATGAATAGTTTCCTCTGCTAAGAGAAAAAAAATTAAGCCCAGGCATTAGTGTCCATTACACTTATATTGTTATTGGAATCTCAATGAATAGTTTCCTCTGCTTTTCTATTGAATAATTTTATGTTTAATTCACACTGATTGCCAACAGGTTTCTTTTAATTACATACCCAAATAATGTTTTCTTAAATATTACTGAGCTGAGGCCGAGTGTGGCGGCTCATGCCTGTAATCCCAGCACTTTGGGAGGCCAAGGCTGGCGGTTCATGAGGTCAAGAGATCGAGACCATCCTGGCCAACACTGTGAAACCCCATCTCTACTAAAAATATAAAAATTAGCCGAGTGTGGTCTCATGAGCCTCTAGTCCCAGCTACTTGGGAGGTTCAGGCAGAAGAATCTCTTGAACCTGGGAGGCAGAGGTTACAGTGAGCCGAGATTGCACCACTGCACTCCAGACTGGCAACAGAGCGAACCTCCATCTCAAAAAAAAAAAAAAATTACTGAGCTGAAATATTTAAAAATTATCTAAAAGATACTATTAGGGACTGATATCCTCAATTAATGACCAGATATGAGCTATATAGCCAATTTTACTTCAGGCAGAAATTATGGAAAATCTACTTCTACTATGTAGATTCTATTAGGCCATGAAAATCTATATCTTTGATATTCAAAATGCATCAGCAAAAAATCTAGTAACAATGCAAAAGTAGAATAGAATCATTTAGATTCTTAAAATGTGATCAAATTAAGCTAGGGCCTGAAAGTTCAGTATTGTCTCATACTCAAGAAGAATCACCTAAGGTAAAAGCCAGGACCTCCACAGTTGAATAAAAGGACACAGATCAATGAATTATATGATAAAATCAAAAGACAATGATAAATCAATGCTCATTGCAACAACAGGGCCTATATGAAACCTAAAAGTGAATGTAAAACCAAGCTTTTTGTACAAAACTTTATAATCACATATATTTGTTGCATTACTAACTGATCTAAAATATTAGCAGACCCATTATGAAAACCAAGTAATGCTCATGTTTCACCTCCATTGAATCTCTGAGTGCTTCTTGAGAACCTGGGTGATGTGATTATATCTAAAGTTAACTACATACGAGTTACTGTAGCTCTTAGCTCTTGGGTCTGGCTGCCATAACTAAATACCATATACTGGGAGGCTTAAACAACAGAAATTAATTTTCTCACATTTCTGGAGCTGGACGTCCAAGATTTCCACACCAGCATAGCTGGTTTCTGTTGAGATATTTTTTCCCTGCTTGAGGATGACAGCCTTCTCTATGTCCTTACCTAGTTTAGGAAGAGAGATAGAAAAAGCTCTCTTATGTCTATTCTTAAAACCCCATACTGAGGACTCCACCATCATAACCTTATCGAAACCTAGTTTTCTCTTAAATTCCCCATCTCCAAGTACCATGGCATTGTGGGGTTAGGACTTAACCATATACATAAGGGAGATGGGAACACAATTCAATCCATATAGCTGATTACGCTAAAATGATCAACAGAGAAAATATTAGCACTGTGTGATATAACATCATGATCTGTTGCCCCTATACTATTATTTTTTCAAATAAATGTCTACATTGACCAGTATTCAATCAAAGACTACTACACAGGTCTGAAAATGTACAATATGCACAAAGATGAAGAAAAGGGGCATAAAAATCTAGATTATAGAAAGATCTGTGGATGCTTCAGTTATTGGAGTTAGCTCAAAGGAACTTTGTGGTATATAGAATTTTAAGATGATCAAGTTTCCTGTCCCTGATTTATACATACATACTTATGCTTTCAAAAATTAATCCAGGTATAGCTATGAAGAAGCTTTTGAATATACAATCAAGGTTCCAAATCAGTCGATCATAAGATACACAGATAATCCTTGATGGGACTGATCTAATCAGAAAAACTATTGAAAGGGTCAAGTCTTCTCTTGGCTAAAAAGGACTTTGAAGTGTCAAAAAGATTCAAATTTAAAAGAAAATCATGAGAGAAATGAAATTCCTTTGCATCATCACTTTTATCTAGGATATACTCAAATGCATATGAAATTATTTGAGCCATATCTATTTTAATAATTTGTTGTAAAATATATCAAATGTAAAAAATAAAAAAAAATATAGTTATTTTAGTTATGCCCATGTCATCACCAAAAGGAATTCCATAACTTACCATTTTGGAGATTTGTTTTTTGGCTATTACTTAGATTTTTCTATTTTTTAAATACTTCTTTTGCATTCACGTGTTCACGTCTGTGAATTGCCTGTTCATAGAAGTTGCATATTTACCTGTAAACATTTCTTTTACTTTATTGGTTTTATAATATGTTTATATTATAGCCATTGATTCTATTTTATATATTCTGAAAGTATATTTTCCAGATAGTAATATAAGCTTGTAGGGTTTTTTTTTAATTTTCCTTCTTACTGTATATTTTTATACTGGAATGTTGAATTTCGATATAATTAGTAACCAATTCTTTCCTCCACTTTCATCTTCTTTTTGTCTCATTAAGAAAGTGTTCTCTACTCTACAAATAAAATGGTTTGCTTAATGTTTAAATTAATTTTCATAAATCATAATATATGGTTAAAGAACAGAGGCCTCAGAAATAATGCCACACATCTACAACCATCTGATCTTTGACAAACCTGATGAAAACCAGCAATGGGGAAAGGATTCCCTATTTAATAAATTGTGTTGGGAAAACTGGCTAGCCATATGCAGAAAAGTGAAACTGGATCCCTTACTTACACCTCACACATAAATTAACTCAAGATGGATTAAAGACTTAAGCATAAGACCTAAAACCATAAAAACCCTAGAAGAAAACCTAGGCAATACCATTCCAGTCATAGTCACAGGCAAATACTTCATGACTAAAACACAAAAAACAGTGGCAACAAAAACCAAAATTGAAAATGGGATCTGATTAACCTAAAGAGCTTCTGCACAGCGAAAGAAGTTATCATCAGAGTGAATAGGCAACCTACAGAATGGGAGAAATTTTTTGCAATCTGTCCATCTGACAAAGGGCTAATATGTAGAATCTACAAGGGGCATAAAAAAATTTACAAGGAAAATATTAAACGACCACATCAAAAAGTAGGCAAAGGATATGAACAGACATTTCTGAAAACAAGACATTTATGCGGCCAACAAACATATGAAAAAAAGTTCATCATCACTAGTCATTAGAGTAATGCAAATCAAAACTACCATGAGATGCCATCTCATGCCAGAGAGAACGCCAATCATTAAAAAGTCAGGACACAACAGATGCTAGAGAGGATATAGAGAAATAGGAACGTTTTTACGCTGTTAGTGGGAGTGTAAATTAGTTCAACCATTGTAGAAGATAGTATGGCGATTCCTCAAGGATCTAGAGCTAGAAATACCATTTGACCCAGCAATCCCATTACTGGGTATATACCCAAAGGATTATAAATCATTCTATTATAAAAACACATGCACACATATGTTTATTGCAGCACTGTTCACAATAGAAAAGACTTGGAACCAACACAAATGCCCATCAAAGATAGACTGCGTAAAGAAAATGTGGCACATATACACCATGGAATATTATGCAGCCATAAAAAAGGATGGGTTCATCTCCTTTGCAGGGACATGGATGAAGCTGGAAACCATCAATCTCAGCGAACTAACACAGGAAGAGAAAACCAACACCACATGTTTTTACTCATAAGTAGGAGTTGAACAATGAGAACATATGAATACAGGGAGGGGAACATCACACACCAGGGCCTGTCGGGGGATGGGGACATAGGAGGGACAGCATTAGGAGAAATACCTAATGTAGATGACAGGTTGATGGGTGCAGCAATCCACCATGGCACGTAACAAACCTGCACGTTCTGCACATGTATCCCAGAACTTAAAGTATAATAATAAAAAAAGCTTAAAAACTAGGATAAAGATAAATATTTTTCACCAACTGTACACCTCCATGTAACAACAACTTGAATAAATGTAAGAATAACCAGCAATGAAGAGGCCCTTCCATTCTCCCATCATCAGAGTAATAACTATCATTTATCTGATACCATAAGTTTGTCTTGCTAGTTGTTGAATTTTATACAAATGGAATCCTATAGTATATATTATTTTGTGTCAAATTATAACGATGCTTTTCTGCACTGTAATTTGCACACTCAACACTACATACTTAGATTTTTTTCTCTTTGGGTTTTCATGTACTTATAACGAGGTTATATCATTCTGGTTATCAAATCACCAGATACTCTTTCAAATAAAATTGCTACCTCTTTGGCATATTGTCATGTGCCCAGCACTTATCTAATGAATCCAAGTGTGTTCTAATTGTGACTTTCAAATTTTTCTGCTCAGTCACAGTGTTCTCACAGGTGCTTCGTGGTAGGCCAAGTGAATGAACTGTGGAAGACCAATACATAAACACTATATGATCCCAACATGCTGCACAATGAGTATCCACTGATTTCTTTGCTTATTTTTTAAATGGATTCCATTTTGAGAATACTGAGATGATTCAATATATTTACAAATATAACTTGGCAGTCCTCATTGCCAGACCTTGTTCCTGGAGGGTTGCTTAAGGATTTTGAAACAAAATCTGAATAAGATGAGGGGAATTTTAAAAAAAAAAAAAAAGAACCTGTGGTTATAAAGAGAAATTTAAAATTAACTGCATATAATTAGCAGTTTATACTTAACATAGCATTCCTATACCTTATGCTATTTGTCTCAGGAATTACTATCATCAAGTGATGAATATAGAAAACAAAGGTTGGCTGTTGCCTAAGTTTCTATGATTAGTTATTGATCATATAAACATTCAAACTAAGGTTTTCTCACTCTCATTTCACTATTTTGACTTCCTAATAACAGCAAAATATGTCAGTTAAACTGTATCTCTAGGGTTGAAAACATGATTGTTGTGATTTTATGCTATCACAATATAGAATAATGGACTAGAATAAAGAAATTTCTCAGTGAGGCAATTCAAACTTAAGGGGCAGCAACAAACTAAAATTTCTATGTAGTTCAATTATATATGAAAAAGTAAAACGATAATGGGAAATGGGAAAGGTAGTAGCATGCTTTAGAAAGGCAATTGCATTTATAATCCATGGGGAGCATATAGAGGCCATCTTAGGATTTTAATATTTCATACAAGAGGCTATCAAAGGCAATCTAGGTATCTAGGGGTTTTCTATATTCTCCTATCTTGTGTTAAACAAAATAATCTAAAGATCAAAACATTACAATGGAATGTAGATTATGAAAGCTTTTCAGAAATGTATTGTGATGTTTTTTCTGATCCTCATTTAGCCATTAAATTATTTTTATTTACTAAATCAGCTATAAAAACATAAATGACTCTTATTTGGAAAATGTATTTAGAGTAATTAAAATAATCATGGAAGAGTTTGATCGGTTATAATATACTTTACATAAGATTTATAAACGCCAATACTTTTTACTACCTACCTACCCTGGGTAATGTCTTGCTCTGAAATAATAATAGTGAACAACAAATATAAATGAGTATTAATATACAGCTCATATCTTCAGAGACTTAATATCTATAGAAAGGTATGAGAAAATATATATCAAGTATCAAAATGAGATATCATACCATATAAATATCTTTGATTTTATAGGTGAATAGTTCAGAAGACTGAGTGAGATAGGAACAGCTCCAGTCTCCAACACCCAGCGCAAGCGAAACAGAAGACCAGTGATTTCTGCATTTTCAACTGAGACTCCACATCTGGGGACAGGGAACAGCTAAAACACAACAACAAAAAAGCAGCAGAACCTCTGCAGATGCAAACGACTCTGTCTGACAGCTTTGAAGAGAGCAGTGGATCTCGCAACACGAAGGTTGAGATCTGAGAATGGACAGACTGCCTGCTCAAGTGGGTCCCTGACCCCTGAGTAGCCTAACTGGGAGACATCGCCACTAGGGGCAGTCTGACACCCCACACCTCACACGGTGGAGTACACCCCTGAGAGGAAGCTTCCAAAGGAAGAATCAGACAGGTACACTCGCTGTTCAACAATATTCTATCTTCTGCAACCTCTGCTGCTGATACCCAGGCAAACAGGGTCTGGAGTGGACCTCAAGCAATCTCCAACAGACCTACAGCTGAGGGTCCTGACTATTAGAAGGAAAACTAACAAACAGGAAGAACACCGATACCAAAACCCCATCAGTACGTCACCATCATCAAAGACGAGAGGCAGATAAAACCACAAAGATGGGAAAGAAGCAGGGCAGAAAAGCTGGAAATTCAAAAAATAAGAGTGCATCTCCCCCTGCAAAGGAGCGCAGCCCATCGCTAAAGGGCTAATATCCAGAACCTACAAAGAACTCAAACAAATTTACAAGAAGAAAACAAACAACCCCATCAAAAAGTGGGCAAAGGATATGAACAGACATTTCTCAAGAGAAGACATGTATGCAGCCAACAGACACATGAAAAAATGCTCATCACTGGCCATCAGAGAAATGCAAATCAAAACCACAATGAAATACCATCTCACACCAGTTAGAATGGTAATCATTAAAAAGTCAGGAAACAACAGGTGCTGGAGAGGATGTGGAGAAATAGGAACACTTTTACACTGTTGGTGGGATTGTAAACTAGTTCAACCATTATGGAAAACAGTATGGCAATTCCTCAAGGATCTAGAACTAGATGTACCATATGACCCAGCCATCCCATTACTGGGTATATACCCAAAGGATTATAAATTATTCTACTACAAAGACACATGCACACATATGTTTATTGCGGCACTATTCACAATAGCAAAGACTTGGAATCAACCCAAATGTCCATCTGTGACAGACTGGATTAAGAAAATGTGGCACATATATACCATGGAATACTATGCAGCCATCAAAAAGGATGTGTTTGCGTCCTTTGTAGGGACATGGATGCAGCTGGAAACCATCATTCTTAGCAAACTATCACAAGAACAGAAAACCAAACACCGCATGTTCTCACTCATAGGTGGGAACTGAACAATGACATCACTTGGACTCGGGAAGGGGAACATCACACACTGGGGCCTATCATGGGGAAGGGGGAGGGGGGAGGGATTGCATTGGGAGTTATACTTGATATAAATGATGAATTGATGGGTGCTGACGAGTTGATGGGTGCAGCACACCAACATGGCACAAGTATACATATGTAACAATCCTGCACGTTATGCACATGTACCCTAGAACTTAAAGTATAATAAATAAATAATAAATAAATAAATAAAAAGAAGACTGAGTGATTAATCTGTCATAATATGAAAATAAGTAAGCATACTTAAAATTACATTTAAGCTTTTCATAGAAAATATGGGTCAGAAATAAGAAAGAGTACATGTTCTGTCTGCATTTCACAGGCACTGTCATTATCATCACTTTTACAATAATATTATATGTATTACATAAATATATATAAAATCAAAGTGTTTGTTTCACGTCATTTAATTTTTATTTTGCCCTATCAAGGTTTAAATCTTATATGAGAAACATTTTGTTTGGAAGCAATAATAAGTTTACTGGAAGCAAAACTGAAGATTTGCATCTTCTCATATTGAGGAAAAAAGGCAAGATTTTTCTAGCTCATCGCCCTTTTTGAATTTAGATGCCTCTTCTTTCAGTTCTTAAAAATATTATGAAATATATAATATATTTTTAAATTATACTTTAGGTTCTAGGGTACATGTGCACAACGTTCAGGTTTGTTACATATATCTACATGTACCATGTTGCTTTGCTGCACCCATTAACTCATCATTTATATTAGCCTATGAGATATATTTTTAAAAATATTGGTCACAAATAGTAGACTTTTTTTTTTTTTTTTTGAGTTGAAGTCTTGCTCTGTCGCCCAGGCTGGAGTGCAGTGGCATGATCTCGGCTCACTGCAAGCTCCGCCTACTGGGTTCACGCCATTATCCTGCCTCAGCCGCCCGAGTAGCTGTGACTAGAGGCACCCGCCACCACGCCTGGCTAATTTTTTGTATTGTTAGTAGAGACGGGGTTTCACCGTGTTAGCCAGGATGGTCTCGATCTCCTAACCTTGTGATCTGCCTGCCTCAGCCTCCCAAAGTGCTGGGATTACAGGCATGAGTCACTGCGCCTGGCCATATGTGGGAGATTCTTGACGATAAAAATGAGATCCTGGGCCGGGCGCAGTGGCTCACGCCTGTAATCCCAGCACTTTGGGAGGCAGAGGCAGGCAGATCACGAGGTCAGGAGATCGAGACCATCCTGGCCAACATGGTGATACCCCGTCTCTAGTAACAAATACAAAAAATTAGCCAGGCGTGGTGGTGGGCACCTGTAGTCCCAGCTACTCGGGAGGCTGAGGCAGGAGAATCACTTGAACCCGGAAGGTGGAGGTTGCAGTGAGCGGACATCGCGCCATTGCACTCCAACCTGGGGACACAGTGAGACTCTGTCTTAAGAAAAATGAGATCCTGGTATACTCTAATATTTCTTTCTGCACTCAATTGAAATATTTGATTTGTTGAGATGCTCTCTAGAAAAAAATAATATTACAGAATGCCTTTAGAATATAAACGATTAAAAGTTGTGTAAAGGATACATGTTTATATTTGTTATGTTGTTTGAACTTTCAACTTTTTTATTAACAAACTTTACAGCTCACATATTGCTAGTGGATCGCAAGAAAAATAGATAAATAAATATTTTAAATTAAAAAAAAAAACTTCAGAGCTCACAAAGAAAAGGAAATATAAAATGACAGCCAAGACTAACACAATGAGCAAAACATAATTGTTGGCAAACTAATATGTAAGTGGATGAGAGGATCTTACCTGTTATAATGGTACATGTGTCTATGTATTTAAAACCAATAGCATTATGATGTGCAAGAAATATAACAATTTACAAGAACCATTACTGATTTATGGTGTCATAACTTTTTATTAAATGTGTCTCTGTTGTAAATGTTCAGGCAGCTTAATACAATTGCACTCCAAATCTGAGTATGAAATATGAAAGACTGATCTATTCAAACAATATTTTTATAATTCATTTACTGTATGTGCAAACCATTTGTTTACTAACTCTGCTTATATTGTTTAACAGGTACAGAAAAAATTAGTGAAAAAATACAAGATTCACTTCTTAATGGTTATTTTCACAGGAAATATTAATTGTATTTGAATAAAAGCAAAAAATAGAATATTTAGCCACATATCTGAACCTGACACTCATAACTGCATTTCGATTTTCACTGAATAATAGAACAATAAACGTCCTACCTGAGAGAGCCAAGAGATAAGACTACCTTGGATTTGATTCTCTGTTTCATCTAAAATTTGAGGACTTCATAAGTACATTTGGAATATCCCTTTCAACTTTGCGATATTGAACAACCAGAGAATTCTATTTCTTCAAAAAATTTTCTATTCCTACTGGTAAAGAGAGCTCCCAAGAGAAATTAGAGAAAGACAAATGTCCTTGCAAATAAGAATAACTGAAGAGAGAAAGATCTCAGTAAGTGTAAAAATTTCAGTATCTCTAAAAAAGAAAAGGTAATAAACTGAAAGAAATTTATTCCTTGAGAAAATAAATTTAAAAACGACATCAGGGAAACATCAACTGGATATGCTCTAGGGAACTCGCTTGGAAAAAAAATAAAAAGAAATGAATTCAATTGGAGAAAACATTTTGGAAACCAGTAGATACAAGACTGAATAACTTTATTTCACTTCTTGTTTCACTACAAAGAGTAACCTTTGATCCTCGAGTCCCAGGAATTAATTGTTTTTATACATTCTGAATTGAAAGCTATTATTTCCCAGCAGGGCTTCTCTCTGTTCTCAAATTTTTCTCGTATTAAAAACAAGAGATCTATAAAATACAGACGTTGTGATTTGCCTACAGCTTGGCTAAAACTTGAGGATGTTTGTTTCTTTGTT